>NW_007726496.1:135840-228741 GCF_000696425.1 Galeopterus variegatus | reverse complement strand
GGATCGCAACCCTCAGTGTTGCCCCCGTACCGGACCGGGGACCGGCAACGGGATTGCAACCCTCGGTGCTGCTCCCACGCCTCGCTCAGCCAGTGAGCGGGAACCAGTCTGTATGTGGGATCCAAACCCCCGGAAGGGAGCGCCGCCGCGCTTCCCAAGCGGCGCACTATCCAGTGCGCCACCGCGCCAGCCCTGTATGAGTTCATTTTTAAAGGGTATACATGGATAGATTTGTGCTAGTGTGTGCAGAACAATTTCTAAAAGGACATGTAGAGACCTTTAATAGTAGTTATGTCTTTGGAGGAGACTTGCGGGTAGGTGGGGAAGGTTAAGATAGACAACTCTCAATTTGTGCCCTTCTTAAATTTGTTACATGTACATGAGAATATTTTTCAAAATAAGCTAGTTAAGAACAAAAACAAAAATGATAATGCTTGCTTTGTCTGTCTCAGAAGACATTTGAGGAATAAATATGAGATAATGTATTTAAAAGCACTTTGAAACATGGAAAATGCTATGTCAATGTAATGCATTAAAAATGAGATTGTATTTTTTGGTCGAAAAATAGAATTAAAAGATAATACAATCTTTCCATGAACTTTTTGAAATACCCTCATATTAACTGTAATTTCAAGTAATGACAGTAAGTAGTATTGGAATATTAACAGTGGTATTAGAGTCGTATTAATAGTATACAGGGGTTCGGTGAAAATCAAAGCTTCTCTTTTCTGAAAGTCAACTTATTTTCACATTGAAATAAAGAGTAAAGGGTTCCTCCCCAGAGCTTGGTGCTTTGCAGTCCTATTTATTTTGCAGCATTGGAAAAATCAATCCAATATCAAAATTTCCAGTGTTTTAAGTATTTTCTCCTTCCCAGGAAGTGGTACAACTATTGAGAAAATGTTCCCAAATTAGATCCTGTGCAATTTTCATTAGATATTCCACCAGTGAAAAAGATTTATCTAAATGGTGACTTAGTCTATGGCCACACCACCCTGAATGCATCTGATCTCTTCTTTGAAGCATTTAAAAAAAAAAAATTAGAATCAGAAAGAAATTAAAAATCAGACTAATTTCAAAGGTGAGGATTATATATGTTCTGAGCTCAGACGCCCCAAAGAGAAATCTGGTGGGGAGGAAAGTGATGATAAAGCCCCTCCTCCTCCTCATGTAGGAGAAGAAAACATCTTTTCCTCACCTGTCCTAGGTTCATGGCTGAGGCCCCTATAACCAAAGACAGATTAGCAAGAGAAAAATATACAGATTTATTTAATATAGATTTTATGTGACATGGGAGCCTTCATAAGGAAATGAAGACCCAAAAACAGTTAAATCTGTGTATTTTTAGGTTTGATGAAGAGTTGACAGTCATGGAGAAATATGTCAGGACAAAGAGTATGATCTAATGGTGATAAACTGGGGGCAATGTAGCAAGGTCTGTTTGCTTAGATTCCTTTTGCTGTCTCTTCTCTTCAGAGATGAGGATGTTCCTTTCCTCCAGGTACAGGGAGGGCACCTCTCACATGAGGGTCTTATGACCGGCTCCAGTGGAGAAGGGCAGGAAGTTAGTGTGACCTTCCTGCTTCTGCTGTTTTCTCAAATGCCAAGGTATCATATCTGGGGGTAGCATGTCCTGAACCCCATCACTCGTTTCCCACAAACTGGGAGACTTTGAGCCGAACTTACGGAAGCATAGAGTTCCTGCCAAGTGGCTCAATCACAAAAAGGAGGTCCTATAATTTCGTAAAAGTTTGATTCCATGCAAAGAATAATCCCCAAGATTTCTCTGCTCTGGAGTTTGTGAGCCTAAACACGCAGCTTCAGTTGCCCCTGCCCCTTTCATTCCTGCTTTCCAGGCACAACCCCACAGGCAGCAGCCCCCTAATGTGGCCTAGAATGCAAAACTCCAGTGGGTTTTCTCTTCCCTGTACAATTCTGCGTAGAGGCTATCTCCAGATTCATTCACCCTCTCCCAGCACTTCTGTTTTCAGGTTTCTAATCACCCCTTGGGGTCCGTGACAAATCAGTTTCCATCTCTGCAGCCACAGACCCCGGGAGGCAAAGTTTTGTGTACATTATTGTTCCCATCGGTCTGGCCAGTCTCGAGCCTCGGGGCCATCATGTGGAGACGTACTGGAGTTCTGCCTCTTTCTTGCTTCTTCCCTCATCCAGCACAAACGGAAGTGTCTAGGACGACTCCTCCATCCTCCTCCCCACTCCCAATCCTCTAAGCTGCATTGCAAAGAGCTACTGTACCCAGCAGGGGACTCCTCCTGTCATCCTGATTTCTTTGGTTGTCTGAAGAGCAAAATGCAAGTCTGTTGGCAGCAAATCCACCCTTTCCTGCTTTCTCCTGAGAAGCCCTCTTCCAAGCAGCAGCTGGTGGGTGCAGTGACCCCAGCAGCTGCTCTGGACAGCTTCTCACCTCTTCTAGCTGCCATTTCCAACCATTTCTGCTTGCGAGCTGCAGGTTGCAGAAATCTCATCTTTCCCCAGATTTGGAGTGAAAGATTCAAATGTAATAAAGCATTCTTTTTTCCTAGCTACACAGGCTTTCAACCACATGACTCCTGCCAGTGTTTTGGTAAGAGAGGCAAGCTCTTAGAATGATGCTGTGTTTTGCAGGCACAGACTGCCTCTCTGGAGATTCAAGAGAATGCCTTATGCCACAGTTGCCTGAAGGCTGAGAATGGAGACAAAGAAATCTCCACCCTAGAATAACAATTGGCCGCTGAGCTCCGATTTGGATGGGGTCCTTCCCCCTTTTACCACACCCCCTCCTCCGCTGCCCCATCCCCCTAATCCAAAACAGACATTCCTGCAGCCTGGATGGCTGGGCAAGGAGACTGCCAATGAGCAGTGGCAGGCAGCAGGTGACAGAGGTCTAAACTTCACTCCCTTTGCCCACTTTTGGGGTACAAATTGTGGACAAGTTGTAAAAATGTGTAACAGAGTACACATTTAGACTTTGTGGTTGCTGAAATAATAATAGCTGATACTTTAAAATGTTCTTCATATACCAGACACTGTATTACGTACTTTGCTTACAGCAAGTTATTTTATCATTATAATAATGCTTTGAAGTGGTTAATTTTATGATTCTCATTTTACAGTAGAGGAAACTAAAACTTAGAGAGGTTAAGCAACTCATGTAGGTTCATACAATTAGTGAGTTACCTAAGTACAAATACAAGCAGTCTGTTCCAGAGTCTATGTTCTGAATCACAGCACTGTAAAACTGCCTTTCCAGGGGATTGTTGGTTTAGAGATCTCTAAGGCTCCCAATCTGTTTTTATGGGTTAGAGACACAAGCAGTTTGCAGACGAAGGAGGCTGTCCCTAGTGTTATGTAAGGCTTTGACCAAAGAACCTGATGTGTGGAAGAGTTGAGATGAATGATCTGAAAATGAAATAAAACAAAATAAAATAGAGGAAAACCAGAAAATACTGAGTAGGAAAGGAAGATGTAAAGAGGAGCAAAAGAGAAAGGATAATTAAACTACATTAATTCATTTAGCTAATAAATGAGTGTCTCCTATATGTCAGGCAATGTGTTGAGCCTTATGCTTGACTGTAGGAACCAGTGCTTTGCCACTGGGGAACTAAAAGTGTGGAGTATGCATAAAGCAAATATACTTCACAGGGTCTGGTTTTCCAAAGCCTTGCAGTTTCAAATATTGACCTTGCAAAGGACAGGACATTTCCCCAGGCTATAGTCTCTGTTGTAAGATAAAGAATTGTAACACAGCAAGGTTGCTAGCTCAATGACAGACAGGTTATCGATTGATATATAAAGATACTGGGAAATTCCTGTGAGAAGAGAATGTTTGCTAAAACCAAGCTTTTGTTAGTGGATTGATTTAACTTCTTGAAAACTGCATTATAGAATGTCACCTTGCTTTTCTTACTGAATGTCACCAGCTTCTATTGTTAAACTTGTTAAACTATACTTAGTAAAACCCCACCTATGTTCTCTTCCTGTAACTTCCTGGTCTGGAGAATAAATGTGGGAAGAGAACCCCAATTCGTGGTTAATTTCCCAAATGGAAGGAATGACTCGCTCTTGAGGGTTCCAGGAGATTAACCCCTTTTTGGGGCTTCTCACTGCTTAGAAGAGATGGGTTTTGAGTAATCTTTGGCAGCTCCGTCACCCAGGGGAAAAGGGGTGACAAATCCGTGGAATGCAAAGCAACATAGTAGTTTATTTGGGGAGAGTGACCTTCGTCAAATAACCACATATGTAAATTTCAAACTATAACTAGTATTAGTGATAGGAAGGAAAAATTCCTGGGTCTCAAAAGTGGTATAAAGGGACATGCCTAGTCTACCTCCTGGATGCACTGCCTCTGTCAGGGGAAAGGTGGAGTTGATTCTGATATTCTTGAGTGAATAATGCTTGCAGATTAGATAATCATCTCAGTTTCTCAGTGGAGGAAGTTTGACAAGGAACCATAACAGGCATGATTTTTCCTTTAACTCCCCCCACCCCCACTCATTCTAAGTTTAACCTTATTTGTCACGGTCCAGTGCCCTTTTCCCTGTACTGTTCCTCCTAAATCACTGTCACTTCCTCTTTAGCAACAGTTTTTCATGGGGCAATTGTCTACTGAAGGATTCATTTGTCTGATGTCACTCCCCCAGCTTGGCAAAAACATCTGGGAGCCAGTCGGCTAACCTCAATTTTCCTGCATCCTTCTGATTACCCCTAGAAGGTCTACCTGAACCGAAAGGCTGCAATATTCATTGTTTATTAGACTCTCTTTATAGACTATTTTGGCATTATTCTTTTTACCACATATAGAATATATAGTTTCATTTAGAGAGAAAAGTATACAGTAAATCCTATTTCTTTTATTCTCCCTTCACTTCATAGTAGGAAAGAATAGAACACTCAAAATCCTAAGTTAATGATATAAAACAAGTAATCGTACAGCAGTCCAGATCTCTTATGTCACAGTTAATACTGGTTTTGTATGTCATAGACAATACCGATTTTCAAACTGTTTTTTTGGGTGGGTCAAGAAATCTGATTAGCTTATAGTTATTTAGCCATTAGGTGTTAAATTTAGTTGAAGATTGAGAGAATGATTGTTATTTTTACCATTAATATGCTACAACTGCTCTTTGCCAAGGATATTTTTCATGTGGATATTGAGTAGAGTTCAAAGTGGTAGGTCATTGCCTCCGGACAGGGACTTGTTGTATTTGGATTTTGTAATTACAGCCTCCATGGGAGTCAGCAGGCACCAGGGAAAAAACACACATACCCAAAACATTCCCATTTCCCCCCTTCACATTAAAATTTCTGCACACAACCAGGGAATAAACACAGACACCAGAAGTTGAGAGAGGGTATTTACTATTTCCTTGCAAGACACAGTGGAGACTTTGGTAGGGTCCCCTGAGGGAGGGTGTTATTGGGCGGCAGATCGAGACTCTCGGTCCATCCATGAAAAAAAAAAATCTTTCATGGGACTGGAGAAAAGGAAGGAAGAGAAGGACAGAGAAACAGAATAGGACTTTATTACCAAGCAAAGGTATGTGCCAAAGAAGTGCGCGGGCATCTTTGCCAGAGAGAAAAAGCACGAACCCCTGACCTTGCCCTTTTCTGTCCCAGGTAGAAGCTCCTAATGGCTGTCCTCTGCCCTTCTGTTCCGACTGGTGCACAGGTGCTGGCCGATCCAGTCTGAATATTTGTGAGCAGCCTCCCTGAGGTGTGTCCCTATTCTGCCCTGCCTCAAAGGGACCTCACCACCTTCGGATGCTGAGCCCAGTTGTCTCTCCGGGCACCAAAGGGCAGTGAATGCCCAGTTTTCACAAGGATGTGTCTTACTCATTTCTGAGAATGTTTGCCAGCCTGAGGTGGGCTGCAAGATTCTTTCTCGAAGGTACCGCTGTAGGTACTTGAAAGGGACAGTGGGTGACTACCCTGACCCCTTCCAACCTGAGCTTTCACTTCTGGGTGACTGCCCCAGTCTGCTTATACTATCTCCCAGGAATAGACCTGTAGGAGTTTCATTATTGAGAAAGGTCAAATGGAAACTATTGCTCAGGTAGAAAGTGATAGTTCCCAAAGGATGTATGTCAAATTAAGTAACATGCATTCTGTCATTCATTCATTCAGGCAATGTCCATTGAGCAGCACTACTCACCAGTTCTGGGCTGGGGCTGGACATACAGTACAGCACACTATCTACTAGGGGAGAGTGAGACTGATCAAAATGATCACATGAATATGTGACTACAACTATGAGAAGGGCTGAGTGAAAGGTAGGAAGCCAGGGGGTGGAGGTGAGTCGGGCGGGCTCCTGGTGAGATGAGACCTGAAGGACATCACCCTTCTTGTCCCTTGCATTTGGCTGGCTCCTGCCTGTATCCTTGCAGTCTGCTCTGGAACACAGATAGCTAGTGGGGCCAGGCTTTTATAGGAAGTAACCCATTCATTGAACAGTACGGTCTTTGCTCAGCACTTGGTGGATGATCCCTGGCTGGATTCTGGTATCTGCGGGGCTCTCAAAAGAAGAGGGGTGTTCTCCCAAGTTTTTCTCTGCAACATTTAAATTATTTCAAGAAAGTATTTGACTAGGGGTTACAACTAAGAGTCATTACACTTAAAGCATTTTAATCACTTGATCTCATCTGGTCCTCAGGCCAGCCCTATGAGGTACATATTCTTTTTATCATTCCCAATTTATAGGTGAAGAAGTAGACGAGATTGGTGTTTCAGCTTTTCATCCCTTTACTTCTCTTTATCGGAACATTAGTACACTTTATTATCATGGCGTATTTAATTGTACACTTACCCAATGGGATTGTAAGCTTTATGAAATCAGCTGTAATTACCACCACATCCCAGCACCCAGCAAGTGCCAGTACATAGAGATAATTATTTGTTAAGTGAATAAGTGAATGAATGCATTGTTTTCAAGAAAATCCATGTTCTGGTGGAGGCAAAAGACACCAAATGCATTTTCCAGGGAGCTGTAACCAAACAAGATGACTTGTCCCAAATGGGCTCAACCCAACTTTTCACATGCCTGAACTGAAAATCTGTAAAAGATGTGTGAGAACACACAACATTTATCTTAAGCCTCTCCCACAAAATTACTACCTCCACCTCTGACTTGTCAGCTCTGCTGCCGAAAGACACAGTAAGAACTCGCTCCCCCACCTCAATTTCCTGCTCTGCTTCATGTCAAGATAATCTCTGAGTACAACTCTTTTACACGTTGGAACTGAAGCCCGAAGTCCTGTTCGGCTGTGTTAGAAACCTGACTTCATCAGGATAGAGGCAAAGTGGGATCAGTATTAGCCACACTGAGCGCCTCCCCACCTCCCTTCTCTGTTCTCTACCCACTTCCTCTACCCTTTCCATACCCAGTTTCCATGTACAATCCAATGTCCTGCTTGTCAGCAGTGCTCTGCTCTTGATTTTCCACTGGGATGGCAAAACTTTCAGGACAGAAGAACTTGGCAAACAGGAAGACCTCAGGGGTCCTTTGGTTACACTAATTAGACCTGGGGGATGGATGCCTCCGAGTTTCACACTGAATCAACCCAAATCAGAGCAATGGTAACTTGAGAGTTGAACCTATACCACATCAGCCAGTGACCCCCAGCTGCTATAGCACTACCTCTGTCGTCACTATTCTGGGGTGTTGAGTTTCCTGCCCTAACAACTGTTCAAAGAATTTCACTTTAGTGAATTGTGTGCAACTATTTTATAGTGGCTAAGGCAGAGGGGATTTTGGGTGAGGCTGGGTATGATATGCTCAAGAGCGAATTAAAACACAGTTAGGTTAGTGCTCCAGGTCTCACTCAGATCACCCCCCCACAACATTGCTTTTATTTGAATGGAAGAGTTGTCTGGATAAGGCTAGCAATGCAGAGATCCACACAAATTCTTCCAGGTCTTTAGTGATTCTATTTTGAATAATGAATACTGAGCGGAAGAAGCCTGGGGTCAGCGTGGAAGAGGTCTTGAATTTGTTACTTCAAAGGGTAAAAGAGTAAAATGATGAATATTTTAAGTTTCTCTTCTCCAAATTATCCACTATAAAAAATTGACTCACACTGAAAGCAGTAAAAGTGCCATGAGTATTTATAAATAAAATTGTGGTAATCCCAAGCTTCTGAATGGACCAGGAGTCAGGAAAGTAGTTGCTAGTCTCGCTTCTGCCTCTTAATTACTTGTGAAACTTTAGGCAAGTCGCTTCTCTCTTTTAAAACTCATTCTCTTCATTTGCAAAATGATGGGGTTGGATTGGATAATCTCTAGGGTGCTCTTTGCAGCAACAAAATTCTCTGTTTCTATAAAGTATTGTAAATCTCTAAAGGAGGTAAGTATAATCTGTTGTTTTCAATGAAGTGAAGTTGGCTGGCTTCTGAGCTGTCACCTAGAAGGAATTTCTTAAACCACAAACCAATAAGTGGCAATTTCAGTGGAATAATCTGTAACTGAATTTAAATGCATTTAAAAAATCAAATCCTACTGGAGTCTGAGAATGTTTAACTGCATTGACTATTTTAACATGACTTGAAAAAAAGCAATGGGACCAATGATGATATTCAAGAGAGAGATAACTATTAGCATTACTGTACCACAAAAAATCCCACAAAACAATGCAACCTCTAACTATTAGTTATTATGGGACTCAGTTATTTTTTAATGCCACTGCAAAACATGTGTTGTTAGGAAAAGAATATCTGCTTCAAACTCTACTAGAACTGGGGCAATTGAAATGTTAAGAAGTACTGTCTCTGAGGGCTCTTCTATAATTTTATGTAAAAGAATATTTCTCAAGTGAGGTCCCTGGTCTGCCTGTCTCAGAATCACCAGGGGTGTGAAAGTGAACACCCCCAGACATATGGAATTAGAATTCTGGAGACTGGACATTTTAATAAGCACCTATATGCAGGAAGAGACTTGAGAACCACAGGTCTAGAAATGTACTTGGGAGAAAACTTTGCAGAGAATGACACACTGACCCCCAGAGGGAAGAAAATCTTCAAGGTCCCTACAAATAAGAAAAGATGTGTTGTGTTAGTTTTAGAGCATCCAGTTAGTAATAAGATTCATCAGATCCCTTTACCAGAATAAAAAGGGGCACAGGCCTGGGCATTTGCTATGAGCTTGGCATGGTGGGGCACAGAACAGAGTGTTAAGAGAACTGGCTCTCAGTGTGGACTGGCCTGGGCTTGTGTCCTGCTTCTGCTTAATTCCAGGCAAGACTGCAAGCTGGAATATTAGCACAGATGCTTAGCTTTGTTACCTGTCTATATATTAACATTATATGGTAGGATCTCATTAGATATTTATGAAATGTTTGTATTAGTTTTCTATTGCTGCTGCAACAAATCACCACAGACTTAGTGGCTAAACCAACACAAATTGGTTTGCAAATTTTCTTACAGTTCTTGAGGTCATAAGTCTAAAATGGATCATCAGGCTGTGTTCCTTTTGGAGGCCCCAGGGGAGAATCCATTTTCTTCTTTTCCTGTCTTCTAGAGGCCACTTGCATTCCTTGATTCATGGTTTCATCTCCCATCTTCAAAGCCGGCAACACGGCGTCTTCAAATCTTTGTTTCTCTGACCTCTAATTCAGTTGTCACGTGGTCTTTTCCTTCTACCATCCTGCTTTCCTCTTATCAAGACTCTTGTGATTACATTGGGCCCACATAAATAATTCATGATAATCTCTCCATCTTGATATCCTTAACTTAATAGTATCTGCAAAGCTCCTTTTGCCATGTAAAGTGACATATTCACAGGTTCTTTTAATGTGGACATTTTGGTATTGGGGGTTATTATTTTGCTTTTCAAAATAAGGTCAAGTAAAAGTTTCTTAACCTTGCTACACGTTAGGTTTCTCCTCTGTAAAATGGAGTTTCTATAAAGATTAAATGGAGTAATAACTGTAAATGCACACTAGATGTAAGCTATTATTGTTATGCCTTCTAATTATTCTAGAATCTACTTATATGGAGATGATTAAAATATACTAAGGTATTATTTATTTCCTTCTTGCTAGTGCTCCATTACCAGGAGTATAAATTTAAATTCAGGGAACGTCAGGAAACTTTTAAAGAGCTCTTGGGTACTTTTTTTTTTTTTTGGACCAGTAAGGGGATCGCAACCCTTGGCACAGTGCGGTCAGCACCACGCTCAGCCAGCGAGCACACCGGCCATCCCTATACAGGATCTGAACCCGCAGCCTTGGCGCCACCAGCGCCGCACTCTCCTGAGTGAGCCATGGGGCCGCCCGAGCTCTTGGGTATTTTAAGCAGAAAGAAATTTAATACAGGGCATCAGATACTTCTAAAACCATTGAGGGGACTAGAGGAGCCGGGGTCAGTGGTGGCCACTGGCAATATTGAGTCTAAGAACACACCGCCATAGCAGGAATCTAGGGACCAGGAAGCCACTACCATAGTGAATAACAATTGCCTTTTCACCCATGTAAAGCTGGAGACTAGAAATTGGATATCCGAGTCTAGCCACCACCTGCTTCTTGATGCTATCTCTGAGACCTTGTTTGCTGGTAGGAACAGTCACAGGAAGATGGCCTCAGCTTTGCTCCCATACTCCAAATCAAATGTGAGTGCATCCAATTGCCAGAGCCCAGGTGGCATCCAGGATTTTGGGTTCAAGAGGGTCTGGAAAGTGTGGATTTCAGTTTTCCAGTATCTGCTGTAGGGAAGCATAGAGAATGGGATGGGAGTGGATGCTGAGAAAGTCAGCCATATCCAAGCCCTTCTTATAATATGCTGCACTGTAGGATTTGAAAAAATTCTGCAGTTTTTCCATTCGGAGCATCTAGATCTCAGAAGAAATTCTTCTCTGTATTTAAAAGTGCTCATTTGGAGAAATTCCCAACTCCTCTTTCTCTAAGTGTTATAGATTATATAATATTTTTTAACTGAACATATTTTTAAAAATCCATTATATAAATTAATCTAGATTTGAAATACTGAAAGGCTAACACGGAGGACTAGAAATTATCAGGCAGCAGTTCTAGCACAGGTCTGAAACAGAGTAGGTGTCAAGAAATATGTTTCCTTTCATAAAACGTGAGTTGGCCAGCCTATGAATTTTTCATATTGGAACTGTTAAAGAGTTTGATGAATAAGTTAAAATGCATACAGCTAGTTTAAATAGTGAAACTTAGTTCTCAGAGCAAAGTATGGCTGGGATTAACTATAATCAAATATGCACTTTGTATCAAGTCGGTTCTCAATAAGGATTCTTTCCTTTTCCCACATAGCTCTGCCTACTAGAGGCAAAAATGCAGGCAGCCTTTGTTTTGCGGCTGTGCCAGGCCCATTTAGTCATATTTCAGTTCCAACACAACTTCCTCGTCCTCCTATGTCACATGGGTTTGGCCACACTAGCCACTCTTCTTGGTGTAATCTTGGACATGGTGCACAGTTTCTAAACCTTCTAACAGTCATGGGATGTATCAAAACAAAATAAAATAAAAAAAGAGCAAACCATCACAAGATCCCTTGCATTTGTTTGTTTTTCAAGCAAGGGAAGAAGGATAATTTTGAACTATAACACTGGAATTATATGATGTGAAACGGGAAATGACTATTCTTTGCAGAACCTGAAATTGCTTTTTTGGCACCTAAATACACACATACACAACACTTATGAATTTGATATTCTACAGTCAAGCAAAAGAAGGTCTATTTTTTGGATTAAGAACATTACATTCTCTTCCATATACTAATTTACATAGGCTAACATCACCTTAAATACCATGTAAAGTGTAATTTTTATTTAATCATTTCCACCGCTCCATTTATTTAATTATGTAAACACTTAACTCCGTACGTTAGAAAAATCTTATACTGAGCACAAAGCACTGGTTTTTCAGTCTAAAATGAAATATGCATTCAGAAGACTGCAACAAACTGGCAGAGCCCCAGCAGAACACCTCGGGCTGGATTCAGTCGGTGATGTGAGCATTCTTAGTACCTTCTTCCCCATAGTGGGGCATTTGGAAAGTGCTAGCAAATCTGGCTCTCGGCCAGGAAATTGAGGGGTACATTTTTTTCTTGTGAATCAAATGAAACACCCCTTGGCAGACCCACCCATAGAAGGCCCCAAGAACAACCGAGTGGAATTAAATGGCATTTATTCCTGTTTTGGTTATGGCCAGGAGCCAGAAATTCTGCACCCAAAGTGTGTGTGGCCTATGGCACACATGAGTGATGGTGTTGATTGTGCCTGGAGCTCTACACTCACTGTGAACAGGATGTGAATGATGAATTTTTCTATTAAAAAAATTCCTTAAAGATATGGAGGGACTGTTAGACAAATTATACTCAAACTAGTAGATGCCCTGGGAAGGCAATCAACATTAGGGCTAATAAAAAGCTTGAATAGTATAAAAGGGCTGGAGGAGGTATTGTAGAACCTTTCTAGCACTTATGAGAGGTAAATTAACACCAATTGCTAAACATAGAAACTGGATAAATTTCAATATTCATTTAGAAATTAATTTTATGATGCTGTCCTAAGTATTAAAATACAGGTTATACTTAAATCATTCAAAGTTTGGCATGTTCACACATGTGCACAAAGTATTTGATAGATATTTACACACTGGGAGACACAATTATGGTCTGACTTTGGAGTTTTGGCAGATCTGGGTTCAAATTCTGGCAAGTTTCCCTACTAGCTTTTTTTGGGTGCGTGTGATCCGAACCCTCGGGCGGGAGCGCCGCCGCGCTTCCCAAGCGGCGCACTATCCAGTGCGCCACCGGGCCGGCCCGGGACTGTTCATTTTTTGATCTGGGCCCAGTTTTCCTGATGTCCAGGTAATTTTTATATGTCTGCACAACTAATCCAGTCAAAAATGTCCACAAGGATCAGTCTCAGATTCACTAAGTAATTTTCTAGTAATTTCATGTGACGTTTTGAGCACTGGACTTAGAGTCAGAAAGACAATATTAGAAAAATGTCATTTCCCTCTCAAATTAATTTGTAAGTTCATCTGGAAGATTGAAAGTGCTGAAATAGCTGAGAATGTTTTGGGGATGGGAAAAAGCCTTACAAGGTGAAGATCAGCCTTATCAGATGAAAACCTTGCTGTAAAGCTATAGTAACTTAAATGGTATGGTATTAGGTGAGAAGAGCTATTCAGATGGATAGAACCAAACAGACAACCCAGAACAAGATCTCTATGCCTATGAGAATTTAGTACATAATAAACTTTGTAATTCAAGCCAGTGAAAAAGGTATGGATTATTCAGGAAGTTGTGTTCAAATGTGGACATTTGAAAAAAAATTAAATGACAACGTTACCTCTCAGAACATAACATCTCTGTCTCTCTCATCCAGACAGAATGAAGATTTAAACACTTAAAAATCTATAATAGACTAGAAGAAAATATAGAAGTAGTTTTGTGTGTGTGTCATGTGGAAGTAGAAAAGCCTTTGTAAACACAACCCTAAAACCTGGAGTCATAAAAAAAAGATGGCTTCAGCTGATTCTACAAAACTCAAATAGTTCATGGGAAAAGAAATACAAATTTGTGTATACATATAAAAAGATTCTCATTCTTATAATGAAGGAAATGCAAGTTAAGCATAAAAAATACTTTTTGCCTATCAGGCAACTTTTAAAAGTTTCAGAATCAATATTGGTAAGAAAGAAAAGAAAGAAGTACTTTCAAAAAAGGAGTGTTTGAACAATGCATAACGTGACATAGCTTCTGTGAAGGCATTTTGATAACATTAAACAAAATTTGGGATGTAAGCATTTGCATAACAATTCCACTTTGATATTATGGCAACAATATGCCAAGAAATTTATTACAATGTTGTATGTACAAACAAAAACTATAATAGAAACAATCTAAAGGTCCAACATGAGAAATAAGTTAAATTATGATGTTTCCATTTTTTTAGACACTAAAAAAGCCATACAAGGGTACTTCAAAAAGTTTGTGGAAAAATAGAATTGAAAGATAATATGAACGTTTCCATGAGCTTTTTGAAGTATCCTCGCATGTACTGATATATAAAAATTGTAAGGTATATAAATAAGTGAAAAAAATTCATGATACATAAAGTTCTTATGGCTATGTAATAAACGAAGAAGATCATACGTAAATTTTTTCAAAAATCGTATATGTATATAATATAAATGTAGGCATATACATATTATACAGTTTTATGAAGTGAAAACTGTTACTATTGATTAACTTTAGGGAGAAGTTCTAGGGATGACAGTGTGTGTGTGTTTGTGTGTTTGTGTGCTTGTATGCACATGCATGGGGTAGGGGTGGGAACAATTAGTAGGAATCAACCGTGGAAAGGTTTGAGCTAAATTGTGATTTGTCTTGAATGCCAAATTGAGGGTTGGGAATCTGTATGTAGCAATAGCAAACGATTGTAGATTTTAAATAAAATTTTTTAGTTTGAATAAATACATTAACATAGTTTTTTTAAAAAAGAAATGATATATAGTTAAAAATTTTCCTTGAATCCCTGTTTTCCATCCTACCAGTTTACCATACCCCCATATAGGTAGTCACTTATTATTTTCTTACGTTTCTTTCAGAGGTCCTTTATGCTTTTATAAGAAAATGTAATTATGGATATTTATTTTTCCTTTCTATATAAAAGTTGGAATATTATACATACTGATCTTCACCTTGCTTTTTTTTTTTTTTTTTTTAACTTAATCTTAGGTTTTGGAGATCTTTCCACCAAATCAGTACACAACGATATGTACTCATTTGCTATAGTCTAAATGTTTGTTTCCTTCCCCTCCACCCCTGTTCATGTATCCATATCCATATATTGAGATCCTAACCTCTAATTCATATATTGAAATCTTAGCCTCCAATGTGATGGTATTAGGAGGAGGGGTCTTTGGGAGGTGATTGGGTCACGAGGGTGGAGCCCTCATGAATGGGATTAGTGCCCTTATTAAAAAGGCCCAAGAGAGACCCTGCCTAGGAGGAGAAGCCCCTCCCCAGCCACTGACATCTGCTAGATCCTTCATCCTTGACTTCCCAGCCTTCAGAACAGTGGGAAATAAATATCTGTTGTTTATAAGCCACCAAGTTTATGGTATTTTGTTATAGCAGTCAGAATGGAATAAAACATAATTTTTTGTGCAACTACATATTATTCCACTGTAAGAATCACCATAATTTATTTAACTAGTTCACTATTGTCGACTATTTGGAGGTCTCCAATACTTTTCTACAAAAAATAGCCCTCTACATATCTAAAGGGTATATATAAGTTTTTCAGATTTAAGTACATCATGGATGGATACTGGCCATGAACTAACCAGTTGGGTCTTATGTGTTTTAGTTAAATGCTAGCCCTGAAAAATCTTTTTGCATGCAATTAAATACATATGTAGAATGGAGAATCTGAAGAATCCATAGATGGATTCCCAGAAACAGAATTGCTGGATTACAGGGTATAGGCATCTAACACGTATTACCAAATTGTCGTCCATAGGATTCGTTTTCTCTCTGGCTCTTTATGAGAGTGACTGTTTCCATAAACTGTGCCAACAGAGCGTGCTATCACATTTTTTTTTCATATTTTTGCCAATAAGATAGCTTAAAATGGTATCTTAGGATAGTTTTAATATTCATTTTTCTTAATATGAATGGAGTGAAGTTGAACAACTTTTCATATGTTTAAGGAACATTTGTAATCTTCTTTCTTGTTAGTTGGATGTTCATATCCTTTGCTTATCATTCTATGTTATTCTATATTTTGATGGCTTTTTTTTCTTATTGATTTCTAGGAGTTTTTATACAATAGGGAGATTAGTTGATTATCTATGACATGAATTACAATTTTCTCCCCAGTTAATCAATTATCTTTTGGCTTTACTACTGTGTTTTCATGCCATGCTGAAATTTTTTTCCCTTCACGGCTTCTGGATTTTTAGTCATAATTAGAAAAGTTTCTTCTACTCCAAGGTTATGAAAGAGTTCTCCAATGTGTTCATTTAATAGTAGAAAAGTTTTCACATTTAATTCAATGATCTATTTGGAATTTATTCGGCTGCCAGCTGGGAGGTATGGATTTAACTATATTTTTTTCATTGAAGAATTTTGCAGTTTGTCTAACATGACATCATGGCCATTTCCCGTACTGATCAGTGATAAGCCCGACACAAAGATTAGTGATATATTTTCTACCCAATGCCTGACCACTCATAATTGGCATTATAGTAGACATTGCTGGCTTTTCAGCAGACAGCTACTTCTTCCATCTTCGTTGTTACAAAGCCCTAACTTTGCTTGGGGAACTATCTTTCTTTTGTATGACTTAGGGTGTAAAACTTGGTTAATGTAAGCCTCTTGCTGTCATCCTATTCCCCCTCTCAGGGACCGGTTTCATGGTGGCATGTGATCTCGTTCTAGACAATGACACACAGTAAATGTCTGCTGGAAGGCTTCTAAGAAATGTTCCTCACTCTTATAAGAGACCAAAAAGGGAAAAAAATCCTTCTTCTCTCCTTTTGTGAGGCATATTCAGGTTTGCTTGGGACTTAGGAACCAAGGTAACGACCTTCTACCTTGAGCAGAGGCAGCCAGAGATGAAGGCAGCTGCTGTGTTTAGCAGAGCAGGAAGATAAAGAAACCTGCGTCCAGGTTGGTGTCATTGACAGAGTAATTAACTACCCTGCAGCCACGCTCCCTCTGGACTACTGGTTATATGAGAATACATTTTCTTAATTGTTAAGTAAGGTGAATTGTCTGTTAAATATAGCATCCTAATACAGGAGTCCACAAAAGTTTCACATAAAATAGCCAAAGAATAACACAACACCCCTGATAAAGGTCATAACATTGCCTTCAAGTTGGTTTCCTGGCCTCACATATTGGTGTCTTTACACATCTTCTTGGCTAGCTCTGTGCAATGCAACTGCTGCAGAGTTCTGACTAGAACATTCTAGTGGCTAAAAATATTGAAAAATTGAAAAGTAGATGTATTAAAATTCACAACATTATTTTAAGTTTAAACAGTTTAGTTATACCCAAACAGAATTTTTAAAATAATATTACTTTTCTTGCTTTAATGGAAAAAAACTTACCAATAATATGAGGGTACTTCAAAAAAGCTTATGGAGAGGTTTGTATTATCTTTTAACTCTATTTTTCCACGAACTTTTTGAAGTATCCTTGTATATTCAAAATCAACTTCTAGAAAAATAAACATTAAAAATAACATAAAAACATGTATATAGGGATCCACAGTCTTTCCCCCCCCCTCAGGCTCTAATATGCCATGGCATGACATTATTGGATCTAATTTTCATTTTAAATTGTGCTATTTTGTTCATTATCGTTTTTTTTTTTGCATTTTTTTAAGGTTCATATGCTTATGTCAGAAAAGTCAGAGTGGCTTAATAGTAATTTATTTCTCTGTCATTTTAAAGCACTCTAGAAGCGGGTGTTACGGAGCAGATGTCATCCTACTGGGGTTTAGAAGTCCTGATTCCTTTCCTCTTCTTGTCCTGCCATTCTCAGGACATAGCTACCACCTCATAGTTCAAGATGGTTGCCTAATTTTTAGCTGTCACTTCTAAATTCCAATCAACAAGAGGGGAATGCACTCCCTCCACTCTCACTTTAATGTCACTCCTTGAAAGTTGTATAAGATACATCAGCTTAGTATCTTATCTAATTACTGACTAGTATTTAGTATTCATAGAATTTGGGAAAGGTGGTAATTTTGGGGGTGGCCATTGTCCATCTAAAAACCAGGGTTCTATTTCTAAGAAAAAAGAAGAATAAATACCAGATGGCAACAGGCAGTCTTTGCCAGAGTAACTAATAACTCTGCCTCTTTCCCCACCTCCCAAATTCTTGTTAAATGAGATAATAAGCATCATTATTGTTTGAACCATTTTGGGCTTGCTATCCTGAGAGATGTACCTTATGTCATTAGTCTTTCCACTGTATTAAAAGATAATATAAATTTTTCCATGAACTTTTTGAAGATCCTTCATATGCCCAGTAGTAAAATTGCTGAATTATATGGTAGTTCTATTTTAATTTTTTGAGGAACCTCCATACTGTTTTCCATAATGCCTGTACTGATTTACATTCCCACCAATGGTGTAGGAGGGTTCTCTTTCTTACATATTCTCCAGCGTTTATCTTTTGTCCTTTTGATAATAGCCATTCTAACAGGTGTGACATGATATTTTATTGTGGTTTTAACTTGCTTTTTTTTTGATGATTAACGATGAGCATTTTCTCCTATACCTGTTGGCCATTTGTATGTCTTCTTCTGAGAAATGTCCCTTCAGATCCTTTGCCCATTTTTAGGGATAGTATTTTTTATGTTTACTTTTTGGCGGCTGGCCAGAGCAGGGCCCGAACCCGTGCACGGAACCTTGCTGTCCTAGTGCTGTGCTCTAACCAACTGAGCTAACCAGCCAGTCCCCTTTGCCCATTTTTAAATCAGGCTATTAGTTTTCTTACAATTGAGTTGTTTGATTTCTTATATATTGTAGATATTAACCCCTTATCAGATGTATGGATTGCAAATATTTTCTCCCATTCTGTAGATTGTCTCTTTGCCCTGCTGATTGTTTCCTTGGTTGAGCAGAAGTTTTTTAGTTTGATGTAATCCCATTGATCTATTTTTGCTTTTATTACCTGTGCTTTAGGGTTCAAATAAAAAAAAAAATCATTGCTTAGACCAGTGACAAGGGATGTTTCCCCCTATTTTTTATTCTAGTATTTATAGTTTCAGATCTTAACATTTAAGTCTTTCATCCACTTTGAGTTGAGTTTTAGTGATATGGTGTGACACAAGGGTTTAATTTGATTCTTCTACGTGTGGATATCCAGTTGTCCCAGCACCACTTATTGAAGAGACTGTCCTTTCCCCATTGTGTGTTCTTAGCACTTTTGTTGAAAATTAATTGACCATAAATGCATGAATCTCTTTCTGGGCTCTCTATTCTCTTCCATTACTCTAGTGTCTGCTTTTATGTCAGTACTATGATATTTTGAATAGTATAACTTTGTAGTATATTTTGAAATCAAGTATAGCAGGAATTAGGTATAGAAGGAATGTACCTCAACACAATACAGGCCATATATGACAAATCCACAGCCAACATCACAGTGAGAAGTTGAAAGCTCTTTCCTCTATGATCAGGAAGAAGAAAAGGATGCTCACTCTCACCACTTCTATTCAACATAGTAATGAAAGTACTAGCCAGAGCAATCAGACATGAGAAAGAAATAAAGGACATCCAAATTGGAAACAAAAAAGTTAAATTGTCCCTGTTTGTAGATGACACGATCTTATATATAGAAATTTCTAAAGATTCCACCAAAAACCTGATAGAACTAATAAATGAACTCAATCAAGTTGCAGGATATAAAATTCACATACAAAAATCAGCAGCCTTTGTAAGCACTAAAAACGAAATATCTGACAAAGAAATCAGACCAACTACCCCGTTTACAATAGCTTCAAAAAATAAAATACTTAGGAATAAATTTAGCCAAGGAGGTGAAAGACTGAACATTGATGAGAGAAATAAAAGAAGACATACTAAATAGAGGAATTAATATTGTTAAAATGTTTGTACTACCCAAAGTGATCCAAAGATTCAATGTGTTCTTTATCAAAATTCCAAAGACATTTTTCATAGAAAAAACAAAACAAAACACTAAAGCTCATATAGAATGACAAAAGACCCTGAACAGCCAAAGTAATCTTAAGAAAAAAAACTAAGCTGGAGGCATCACACTACCTGACTTTTGCATTAATTTTGATTTTTTAAAATATTGCATAGGTGGGTCCAAGTGCTGTGGTGTTTACAACTAATTGATAATGACCAGTTACAGAATTCTTTGTTCTTTTTCCACTCCCATTGCTTTACTTGATTCACCTTAATTTTTTTTAAAAATTGCATAAAAACAGTATTTATCATGATTACTAGATTTTTTGGTGTTGCCTTCTATTTTGTACCTGAGGTGAGTGCCTCACTTGATTTACTGGAGTCCCAGACCTGCTACTACCACACCCCTGGGCACACAATACCATGTGTGCAGGGTTTCTAAGTGGTGTGACCCAATCTCTGCTGATTAACTTTTGGGATGCTAACTAAGCTCCCAACTTCTAAAGATGGCTAGTTTTCCAGAGACTTTCTGGGTTGCTCATCCTATTTTTCTCCTTGACTTACCTTTCCATCTTTACAATAGAAAAAATGTCAAAAAAAACCCCCAAACCAAAACAAAACAAAAATCCCCCTAAAAAACCAGCTGGATAAGCCCTAACAACAATTCTGTCTGTGGAACTTTGTAATATGATTTAGAAATGTAAAAACCAGTTATTTATTTTGGATCAAGTCAGCAGATTGTCATGCTCAAGGCAATGTATGTAAAAAGCTCTTTGGAAGTTAAATTTGTTTTATTATAATAGAAAGTGTCTTTATCTTTTCTAACCCAAAGGCGACTGAAGTATTTTTCTGCAGTCAGGCTGGGACAGGAGGATAAATTACCTCTCACTACACTCTAGAGACACCGTTTGTGCTACTGTGTAAGAACTTGCAAGGAGAGGCTATTTGGTGGATTCTTTTTTTTTTTTTTTGTCTTTTTTTTCCGTGTCCGGCAACGGATCGCAACCCTCAGTGTCGCCCCCGTACCGGACCGGGACCGGCAACGGGATCGCAACCCTCGGTGTTGCCCCCACGCCTCGCTCAGCCAGTGAGCGGGAACCTGTCTGTATGTGGGATCCGAACCCTCGGGCGGGAGCGCCACCGCGCTTCCCAAGTGGCGCACTATCCAGTGCGCCACCGGGCCGGCCCTATTTGGTGGATTCTTAAAGGGGACAGAAAAAGCAAATTCACAGAGTTGTTTCTAATACAGTAGTGATTTAGATATAAGGTTCGGGTGACGGGGTTTTTACATTCCGGCCCTAGATATCTTTTTCAACATTGGATTTGAATAGACTGCTAAGTACTATGGTAGAAATAAAAAATTGAAAAAAGCGGTAAAATGTCAATTTCCCACTTAACAGCATTTTGAAAAGTCTGTTCAGCAGGAGGGTTAAAATGTGGCCATTCTGCTGTACAGCTTGTGTAGACAGAAGACAACCTACAGCCCAGCTGAGATTTTGTGCACTTGTGGTTTAGTCTTCCCTCTGCTGTCAGACTACCAGCTCATTAGTATTTAAATCAGCTCATAAATATTTCCTGGAAATTCGCAGTTGCTTAAGCTTCACCACTGTTCATCTCCTTATCCTCCTCCTTTAGTCTCACGTATGCCTTTGTTTCTTAGGCTGATTCAACATTGCAGGAGAGTGGATCTCATTACATATTAATCTTACTGATATATGATGATGAACAAGGGAAGGAAGAAGTCCTGTCAGAGGATAAAGATGAGAAATAGGAAAAGGATGTGGAAGGAAATTTTACCCCATTTTCTTTTTACAAATAAAATTATCTCATGATGGACCAAGGAAGTCTGTATAAAATAAGAACAGCTCGAAAGCATATGCCAAGGCAATTTGACCTGAATGAATGTTTCTTTCACATACCCTTTAAAAGCTTTGAAACACAGATGAAACATTTCACTGGGGGCAGACCCTGGATATTTCCACTGGGGAGATGGTTGCATGGTTACAAAACCTCTTCTGTTCAACATGAGAGCTGTAATTCTAATTATAAAATAATGGTGACAGAGAGGGGCCAGTCCCATCATGATATTCCGTATGGTTCTTAGCATTGTGCCAGAGTTCAACACTAACACTCACATACAATGCCAACAACTAGTTCTTTTAAATGACTTTGAATAAAATTTAACCAATGACAATGAAAGAAAGATAAATATATCATATTTCATTGAATTTAAAGTGCCATTGATTGTAAGGGCCATTATTTGATATATACTTAAGAAAGAAAAAAGTGCTGCCAATTAAACTAGGACACACTATTGATTGTAAGTACATCCTGATTTTAGAGATGTGAAAAAATGTGAATCAGTGAAATATGTTAATTTTAAAAACAGGTTATTCTGGAGAGAATAAAGATTATTCAGCAGCTATATGATTTGAAAGAATGTTGAAAATAGGGTTAATCTCCTCAGCAGGAGCATCCATTCTAAAAGCAGTGACTTTTCCAATATCGTATACCTGAGAGATGTAAAAAGGATAGAGAAGCAAAACTTTTGGGGCAGACCCTGACAGTTTGCCCAGGATGGGGGACACTGATGGGGCCTTGTCACTGACAGTCTCATGTCATTCGATTATATGCTCCAAAGGTCTTCTAAAATAAAGTTCAGAATAAATATGTGTAAAGAGACCTGCCAGGCCTGGCAATTAAAGCACAATTTTGGACTAAGAAGCACCCAATCCTACTAAATGCAGTCCAGATAATTCAGTCTGTCATTCAAGGACCCATACAATCTGATCAAAAACTATTTTTTTCTTTGAGTTTTTTTCCTCTTTTGCTTTTTTATATGTAATCCACACTTCCACCAAGTTGAATTACTGAATTTTCTTAAACCACAGTGTGTTATCTCAGTACCCTGTCATTGCTTATACCAGAGTTTCTCACCCTGGGCACTATTGACATTTTGGGCTGGAAAATTCTTTTTTGTGGGAGCTTTCCTGTGCATTGAAGGATTTTTAGCATCATCTGTGGTCTCTATCCACTGGATGCCAGTAGCCCCTCTTCCCAGTTGTAAAATCCAAAATGTCTTCAGATGTTACCAAATGTCCCTGGGGGTGGGGGGACAAAATCCCCACTGGTTGAGAATCACTGCTTATACTATGCTAGCATAGTGAGAGCGAGCAAACTTTGGTATCAAATATACATGAGCTTGAATCCTAGCTCTTTGGGGTGGACACCTGAATTTTTTGGCCGCTTACCATCCATTCCCTCTTTCTAACAACACCCTGTTTTCCTTTGGGGGAATAACCTTTCCCCACTGCGTGTAGACTTGATGGGACTCTAAGCCTTGGAGACAGTGTCTTGTCCACCCCTCTGCAGTATGGAACTGAGCTCAGTCAATCCCATACTTTCTTCCAGCACTTCTGCCATCTTGAGCAGAGGGAAGGCAAGAATGGGAAAAAATGTCAGAGTGAATTGACTCCTAGGTGGGATGGGTGGAGTCATTCCTCCTATCTTTGTGTTTGTCCCAATTCCTGTCTTTTTTCTGATTTGGGTTTCTAGATTCTCATCTTCACTGTATCCCAACATTCCTCTACTAAATGACTTCTTTGGCTAACTACATGAGGGTTGTTTTCTGTTGCTTACCTGCAAAGACACTGCTATTGACTAGCTTGGTGCTGAATCAGTCTCTTCGCATCTCCAAGCCTACGTTTCTCTTGTGACAATTGAAAATAAAAGCGGCTTACCTTTTGAATTTACAAAAGATGCCCTCCCCCAAATCTCTGTCTCTTTAAATCCTATCTATTATTCATTAGGCTAGGTTCTGTGCTAAGTCCTGGAGAGAAAATGAGATACCACCTCTGTCTTTATGGGGTTCAGTTTCTTCCTTTGACAAAATTAACAGCAGGACCCAGACCACAAAATAAAGCAAAACACCATTCTGAGTCAAAACAGTGCCAGCAGGCCAAACAGCATTGGCTGAAATTGGCCTTTGCCCGCAGCACGCCTCCAAACTACTTCATTTTGTGCTTACTCCTTGCTAATGGCCTCCCTCCCTCCTTTTCACCACAGAATGCAGGGCTGGAAGGGAAGAGAAGGTTCCTGTCAAGGAGCTTTATGCATTCATTATTCTATACCTGCAGCCTGGCTAAAGCTGCTGAAGTGTCTGAGATTCTGCAGTACTGCTAGGTTAGCAGCAGGAGCAAATAAAAGAATGCAGGATCCGCATTTTCTGTTTCTCATCTGATAAAACAAGGTCAGGTACTTCTTTGAACAATCCAGTTCCAACAGCTGTGAAATACAAAAAACACAGAGGAAGGTTTTTGGGAAAGGCTGGTGGTTACACACAAGGTGGGTTTAAGTTTTCAGCTTTTGTTGTGGGAGAGGAAAGTTCACTTCATCCCAGGCTTCCCCTTTTCAGAGTGGGGAAAAAGAATCCAGGGTGAAAGCCTCTTTTGTACTTCTTTGCTCCTTGCACTAAAGTGCCAGGTGCAGAACTGGGTTCCCAGGGGAATTGGAACATCATTGCCATCAAGATTTGTGGCCATTAGCCCTGATTCTTACTGTTTATCATGGCTGCAGACTCTGAACCTTGAAGCAGATGAAAAAGGTTATACAAGCAGGTGGAAGAAATGGATGCTCCAGAGGTCAGGGCTGAAGTGCGGGTCTCTGAGAGCTTCAGGCCAGATGGGACCTCAGCTACAAGGATCATGAGGGTTTCTTTGTCTCTCCCCCAGCAATCTTTTGCCCTTTATGTGGAAGGTGAGCCCTTTACATGGAAGGCAACCTGAGTCCCCAGACATTTCTCTGTGTACCTTCTGTTTTTAACTCTCCAGAGGTAAACTTTTCTGTGTCTTTCTTTATAACAAATTACACAGTTACTGTCATTCTGGCTAATGAAACAGGAGGTTAGCATTTATTAGAGAAGGCTGGGTGAGTTGAGATCCTACACCCCACAACAAATTGAGATCCTACACCCCACAACAAAACCACCCCTGCTGGGCTGCCCTTCCTTTGGTAAGTTACTAAGCCCTAAACACTCTGTGATTGTTTCCTTTCATAAGCTTTTAATGAAATATTGAAAACTTTCCCTGGGCAGAGAAAAGTGTGACCTCAGTATGGACCCCAGATTTTCCACTGGACGTCTTTCCCTGGATGCTCCACAGTGCCCTCAAAATGAACATGCCCGAAGATGACCTCATAATCTTCATCCATAAACAATTCCTTTTAATGTTCCCCCGCTCCTTATGAAGGGTACCATCACCCACAGAATTGCCTATCCAGACACCTGGGCGTCATCTTAACCCCTCTCTCTCCTACACACCCCACACTTCCTAACATCCCATAGGTCAACAAAGCCTGCAAACCTCTCAAAACCATCAACTACTCCTTATCTGTGCTGCCACTCCCTTATTTCAGGGACTTCTAGTGAGTAGAAAGACAGCCACCCTCAAATAATATAGATAAACCCAAAGTCTCTTTCTGTAATGCCTTGTCCCCAAATCCTCATCCCCTTTCCCAAGGTAAGCACTAACTATTGTTGGGAGTTTGATGTGTAGTCTTTTATAATGTTTCTATGCATTTTCAGATATACAAATGTACATACAGAAATATATAATTTATTCACATAAATATCAAAGAACTCAAAAAACTATACAGTAAAAAAAGCAAATACTCCAATCAAAAAATGGGCAAAGGAGATGAATAGATATTTTTCAAAGACATACATACATATGGCCAACAGGTATATGAGAAAATGCTCAACATCACTAATCATCAGAGAAATGCAAACCAAAACCACATCGAGATATCATCTCATCCCAGTTAGACTGGCCATTATTAAAAAGACCGAGCATAACAAATGCTGAAGAGGATGTGGAGAAAGGGGAACTCTCCTACACTGTTGGTGGGACTGTAAATTAGCACAGCCATTGTGGAAAACAGTACAGAGGTTTCTCAGAGAACTATAGATAGAACTACCATATGATCTGGCAATCCCAGTTTGGGGTATATACCCCAAGGAATGGAAATCATCATGTCAAAGGGACACCTGCATTCTCGTGTTCATCACAGCTCTGTTTACAATAGTCAAGATACGGAACCAACCTAAATGTCTATCTACAGATGACTGGATAAAGGAAATGTGGTGTATATACACAATGGAATACTACTCAGCATAAAAAAGAATGAAATTCTGCCATTTGCAACAACATGGATGAGTCTGGAGAAAATTATGTTAGGTGAAATAAGCCAGACCAAAGAAATAGAAATACCGCATGTTCTCACTCACAACTGGCTGCTAGGGAGGGAGAGGGGGGGAGAGTGAAGGAGGGAAGAAGGAGGAATGAAGGAAAGAAAGAAAGAAAAGACCACCCTACGTTGAACTTTCAGAAGGAGAGAACAAACCGAAGGATACTAGAGATGGGGCAGGGAGGAAAGGGATTTGGGAAGAGATAGGTTGAGCAAAGGACATGAAGAAATATCACAATTTGTAAGAATAAATATGCTAATAATAAAAAATTTAATTAAAAAATCATACGTAAAATACTTTGCATTTTCTTATTTTATCCAACAAATACCTTGAAGGTATTTCCATGTCAGCATAAATAAATCACCCCTTTTAAAATCTGTATAGTATTCCAGTGTGAAGGGTATCTGCTCTTTTATCAGTGCTGGGTTTTCCCTTGGGAAGCCCATGTTGAGGTGGCTCATCACGCAACCTCCTCCCTTCAGGAGTGGGACTATGATCCATACCGGGCCAGTCTGTGTCACAGGAATGGCCCAGGGATGGATGAGAGTCCCAATCTGGTCTGAAGAAAGAGACTTCAGACTTCATCACTGAGACTTTCTGGTTGCTAAACTGAAGGTATCCAAGCCTCCTGCTGCCCTCACATCTACAACCCGAGTCTGGAACATTCCAGGAACCACTTCCCTCACTTGCAGCAATCTTCTTCAGTGAGTACCCTGGGACTTGGTTTCATCTTATCTGACACATAGAAATACGTCTCCCATATTTTAAGGATTCTTTATAATTTCTGGCTCACAGAGAGCATTACTTTTTGTTTTCCAGGTCTGTTTTAGATCTTTAAAAATAACTCTTCTGTCTCGTCTGTTATGTGATATATTGCACATTGCCTTGTAATTATCTATTTACTTATCTGTCTCTAACCTGGACTCTTTACAGACAATAACTAATTATCTGTCTGTCTGACATTTGGTAGTCACTCATAAATGTTTATGGCATATTTAAATAAATTCAAAGTTGACCTTGCATTCACCTTCTCTGGATGGTTCAAGAGACTCTACTGCTTTTTAAAGTACAACATTTTTTACCACTTTGTGATGAATTAAATTATTGTTTAGCAAATATTTACTCCCCCCTCCCGAATTCCATTAAGGAAGTATATTTATCCTCCCTGACTTTAACCTTGGCCAGGGGACTTTCTTGGACCAGTGGGATGTTAGTGGACAAGATGTGGGTGGAGGCATGGCAGGTGGTTGGGTGTAGGGTCTGCCATCTCACAAGCCTGCTTTCCTCAATGAGAAGAACTTGCCTCACTTAGAGGCTGGTTCAAGGAGGATGAGACAGAGGAGAAGCAGATCTGGACCCAGTCAACAGCTTGAAGCCAGATCCAGCCTGGATAAGCTGAACTCCAGTTTCCCTGCAAATGGGTGAGAAGATGCTCATTGTTGTGTGGCAAGAGACGACTGAAATACACCTACATCAGAATCAGAATCACCTGGGGTGCTTGTTAGGAAGGAAATTTCTGAGCCCCACCCTGGACCTAATAACTAATAATCTCTGGGGTGTTTTTTAGAAATTTGTATTTTAGCAAGATCCCCAGGAGATGTTTATGCTCACTGCTGGGCTGCAGACATTTATCACCAGGCTATTTTGAGTGACACGGAAAGAGCAGTAGGTTAGCACCCAGAAAGCTGCCACATTTACCTACAGAAAACTGTTCTGAGAGATTTAGGGCTGTAAAGAAGTCAGGAAACAGGATTTCTCACCAAATCATTTAATGAAAGGAGTGGAAATTAAGAAACTTAAGGGTTTTTCGGGATGATTTATAAACATAGCATTGCTCAAAAACGATCCTTTTATGCAGGTACCCAGTTAATACTGCTAGTTTAAATTTGAATAAGTTAAAACTAATCATCCTCTAGAATATCAATGACAACACAATATTAATTAATTTAGTAAGTGTTTACTAAATACTAGGAATTGTGGAGGACATTGGAAAAATCACATATGTTTACGACAGTATCCTTACCCAAGAACTTCCGCCCCACTTAGCTATGTGCAGATGTGGGTGTTTGGGAGTTTCAAAGAAAATAGATGATGCAGTTCTTGCCTTTCAAATGCTCTCATGGGATGACATCATCACCTTTCCAATCACTTGTCTTTGGGACCCACCTTGATCCTTATTTCTTGGAGAGAATTCTTTAAAGTAGGTGACAAGACAAAATCATTTCTCTCCTCAACCCTGAATTCACCTCAGCATTCTCGCCCCAGCATCCTTCCTAAATGCACTCCATCCTGCCAGGAAAACCACCACTCAGCTCCCATGTAGGAGGCCAAAGCTCCTGAACTCAGGTTCTATAGTTCCATTCAGCATGCTAGCCCTACCTGGACAGGAGCATAGATAATGAACAAGAAACATTGTAATGGAGCACTATCATAATGATCCTTTCAGATCATGAAATCCATGCCTGAGAAAGCATTTTCAGTAGCAGACAGAATAAGAGTATTGAAATCTGCAGGGAGTTTCACTCCATCATTAATATGCTGCAGAAACAAGTATTGATTTGTGTTATTTACTCATCTGAAGTTCATCTGCTAACCCTGGAGAATGGGTTTCTAAAATGAACTTCGGTCACTGACAACATAGAGCACATGATGTATTTATTTTTTTCCTAACAATGTAACATCATGTACCTAGCAAATTGCCCTGTGACTTTTTTCACATTACTTGTCCAAACCAAGGCTTTGCCCTGTGGGTTTAACTTCTAGGAAGGACAGCTACACTCATAATGTCATCCTTATCACCTTGTATGGAATTCCTAATGGCATCAAATGTTGCAAGATACAAGCATTTATAGAACAAGAATAGTGCCTTTGATATGTTATTTTCTACCTTGAGTGCCCTAAAAAAATATTTAACTGTTAAGTAGGAGAACAGAAACAGTAAGCTTATGGGCTGAACTTCTCTTTAATTCTAGTACCCTGATAAGTTGGCGTCACTTGGCAGTCCTTAGAGTGCTATTTTCATCACCGACGAGCCCTATGATGGAACATTCAAGAACTGCCAGCAGCGATCCAAACGGCATGGCTTAAAGAAGCTCGCATCCTTGCTCCTGGATGATGGTCTAGAATTGGAATCACCATCGCCATTTGTCCTCTGAGGCAGGTGCTACTGGTGTCTGTGATGGTTAATTTTTTGTGTCAATGTGGCCAGGCTAAGGATGCCCAGATACCTGGTAAAACATTATTTCTGGGTGTGTCTGTGAGGGTGTTTCCAGAAAAGATTAGCATTTGAATCGATGAACTGAGTAAAGCAGATGGCCTTTCCTAATGTGGGTGGGCATCCAATCTGTTGAGTGCCTGAATAGAACAAAAAGGCAAGGGAAGGGTAAATTCACTCTCTTTGCTTGAGCTGAGACATGCATCTTCTCCTGCCCTCGGACATTGGTGATCCTGGTTCTCGGGCTTTCTGACTTAGGCTGGGACTTACACCATCAGCCCCCTGATTCTCAGGCCTTTAGACTCAGTCTGAGTTACACCACCAGCTTTCCTCATTCTCCAGCTTGCAGACCACAGGTTGTGGGATGTCTCAGCCTTCATAACTGCATGAGCCGATTCCTATATTAAATATCCTTATTTGTGTATCTGTATATATATTCTATTAGTTATTTTTCTCTGGTGAATCTGACTAATTTGATACTAAGAATGGTTTTAGAGAAAAAGAATTTTTAAAAAAATTTTTATTTTGTCAATATACAATGTAGTTAGTTATTGTGTCCCATCACCAAAACCTCCCTCCCTCCTCCATCTCCCCCTCCCACCCAGATGTGTCCCCTCCATTTTCTCGTTGTAAGAGCTTCAAAAAAAAAAATAATAATAAATTTAAAATTTTTAAAAAAAGGTGAGAGAAAAAGAATTTTTAAAGATGAGTTTTCTGAATTGGTTCTGGGATTTCTGGAATGGGCTGTATAATATGACTAGATTTAAAGATGCTAATGACTATATTTCTGGTAGTAAAGAGAGCACTGGTAGTATCCCATGCAAAATATCTGCATTGGATACTCCTGATCAACCACACGTAACAAGCAAGTAGCTAAGTAACTCTGTATATAATAATTTCAAACATTTTTGGAAATCTAAGGAATATAATGACATCGGTTGGTTGGTTGCTCCTAATGTCACTGGACAAAGAGGTAAAAGAAAAAGATAAGTTCAGGAACTTGAATTCCCAGCTGAAGTACTGGGTAAAGGACCTAAGAGCATGTAGTTATACCCTGAAATAGAGCTTTATTCCTGTAGCTGCGGGGCTGAATGGCTGAAAATCAAATGCAGAACCTCATCGTGTGATTAGCTGAATTATGACACACGTCCAACTCCCAGCCTCGCAGGTGTCTACTGTTAAAGTGAGGGCATTGTCTGGAAAAGAACAAGATCCTGTAAGTTGGGATGGGGATGTCTGTGAAGATTCTGGTAAAGCTGGGGGCACTGAGCCCCTAAATTCTGATGAATCTTCTTTGTGAGTGGAAGAGTTCTCTCCATCCCGTGGTATCAGCCATCCCCCCTCCAAGGGATACACTCTGCACTGCTGGAGGAAGCTGTGATGGCCTTCCCCGAGGCAGTTGCCATGCCAGGCAATGCTGACTCTGCTCAGTCAGGCAATGCTGACTCACCCTTTTTGCTTCTTGACCCATAACTTAGACTCAAGTCCCAGCAGGCTCCGAAAGGTGAGGTACAAAGCATGACCCATGAGGAGTGCTATACTCCAAGGGAACGACTTGAGTTTTCTAATTTAAACAAGCAGAAATTCAGGGAGCATGTATGGGAATGGATATTAAAGGTGTGGGATAATAGTTGAAGAAACAAAGTTGGACCAGGATGAATTTATTGATATGGGCCCACCAAGCAGAGATTTGGCATTTTATGTTGCAGCTTGGAGAGTTAAAAAGAACTCTGGTTGTTTGGTTAGTTGAAACGTAGATCAAAAGATGGCCTTTTATTAACAAATTGGAAATGCCTGACCTCCCTTGGTTTAATGTAGAGAAAAGAATTCAAAGGCTTAGGGAGATTGGAATATTAGATTTGTCACTTAAGAGCTACTGACTCACTCTAGGAGGGTACAGAAGACATATTTTTCACCAATGCTTTGAGAAATGTTTGTGAGGGGAGTCCCAGCATACTTGAAGTCTTCCATGATCTCTCTTCTCTGTAGGCCAGACCTTGCAGTGGGAACTGTAGCCACTCAACTGGAAAATCTAAATACAGTGGGAGAAATTGGATTCTGGGGATGCAGGAGCCAAATAGCAGCCCTCGACCACTAAAAGGAAGGTGGGTATAGTTACCGCAATGCAGAGCAGAGTCAAAGCAACAGTCAGAATAGTCTGACTGTCACAGACCTGTGGTGTTGGCTGGTTGATCATGGTGTTCCTAGAAATAAAATTGGAAGCCTACTAGATTCTTACTTGATCTGCATAAGCAGAGGTCTAGCTCAAGTGGACAAAAGTCTAACTCAAATCATAAAAACAGTCACAACCTCTTAATCAATTCCCAAACTTGAGCCAGTTTACAGACCCAGAACCCCCTGAATGAAGAAAAGTTTGTGTGGTTTAAAGTGAGTGTATAGGTGCCAAGTTGACAACGGGTGGACCCATGATGGTTAATTTTGTGTGTCAACATGACCGGAATAAGGGGTGCCCAGAAAGCTGCTGGAACATTTCCAGGTGTGTCTGAGGGTGTTTCTAGAAGAGATTAGTATTTGAATTGATGAACTGAGTAAAGCAGAGGGCCTTCCCCAATGTAGGTGACATCCAATCCATTCTGGGCCTGAATAGAACAAAAATGTGGGGGGAGGGCAAATTCACCTTCTTTGCTTGAGCTGAGATATCCATCTTCTCCTGCCCTTGGACACTGATGCTCTTGGTGCTTGAGCTTTCAGACTCAGACCAGGACCTACATCATCAGCCCCCGAATTCTCAGACCCTCAGACTCAGACTGAATTATGCCATTGGCTTTCCTGGTTTTCCAGCTTGCAGATGGCAGATTGTGGACTTTTTGGCCTCTATAACCATGTGAGCTGATTCCTGTAATAAATCTCCTCTTAAATATATCTATATATCCAATGCGTCCCGTATTCTTGGAGAACCCTAATACAGTGACCAATCCTTGATTGCTTATTTCTGGGCTGGAGCTGCCATCCCCCGTTAGCTACAAGTGTTGGCTGCTAATAGTGGAACAAAGCTATTTTCTTTGGGCAGCAGCTCTTAACCACTGGGAACCACCTTTTCTAGAGAAGCCAGGGAGGTTGTGACCCCGTCTCCCCAGGATGGTGGCTGATAGGGGGTGGCATGAAAGCCCAGCTCCCTTGCCTCAAAGTAGAACAAACTATGGTACAATTCATGTTCCGGACTTTTCTGTGAGATCAGGCTGAGGCTAGACTTCTCCTGAAATCACGTCTTCACTTCTTCCCTTATTCTGCTTGCCTTTCTCCCTTCGTGGTTTTTCTTATTCTCTCAATAAACTGCTTACTCGAGAATCTCCATCTCAGATTTTGCTTCCAAGAAACTTGCCCTAAGATATACTTCCAAATAGGGTGGGAGAAATCTTCCCTAACAATACAATGACTTGCCAATGAGAACAGGTGAAGTCCCAAACACTAGTTTGAAACTTTTAAGATGCATACAAGCACCTCCTAAAGCATACAAATCTGTCAGTTGGTCAGAAGCAGTTATAGTAGACATTGATCTGGATACAATGTTCATTAATAGGTCTTCATTTGAATAGAAATGTCTTAAAATCCAGCAGAGTTGCAAACAGGAACTCATCCTTCATGTAAAAATCACAGTTATTAACCACTGATAATTCACTTGTGATAGCAGGTTGGTAGAGAATGTGTCTGATGTCATGCTCACACGTTTAGGTAGTAACAGAGTAACAGTAGATTTTTAGAGATAAATAACAAATGAATAATAGTAATTGTTTTTTATTATTCATCACAGGCAGGGTGCTATATATTTTTCTAAAGGCTTTTCACTAACATTACTATGATCACCCAGTTAGCATAGCAAGGACCCCATTCAAGTGTGATTCATCAAAGGCACTGCTCTCTAGCCACAAAATCATGTAAAAAGATGATGGGAAACCGGTAGCATGGCTGGAGTGCCTCCCTCTGAGTGAAAGATGGGCCCTTTCCTTTTTAAAACAGTTAGGGTAATCAGCACTTCCATCATCCTCAGGCCTTTCTCCTCATTCTGAGCACTTTTACTCTTTTAAGTTTCAATCTAATGTACCACCTGTTCACTAGAAGCAAGCTTTTAGCTGAGCTGCTAAAAGGAAGAATGTATTAATTAAGCATTGGCACTTTTTTGAAGTCAAGTATAATCTAAAAGTGGCAGACAGTGAAATCCTGAGATATAATTACCTCTAACTTCTTTTTGGAACTCATTTGCCTAGAATATTTACCCACATCAGCAGGTTCTCTTCTCTCTGAGGCTAGAGTGCTGGGTTTTTAGGTATGTACTCCTGCCTCCTTTGAGATATTGAGGACTCCTAGAAATGTGTTAACTAATTGATTAGGTCTCAGACAAAGGCATATGAGTACACTCTGTCTTGAGAACGATGTCAAGGTGTTGGTGAGGAGCTTCCACAGGCAGGGAGATGGTAGGGCTCTGTGTATCTGAGCACCCTCGCATCACAAATGTGGCTTGGGGATTCATAAACTGTTTTCTCTAATGGAGGAAATGTCCTTTCTATCAGATGTGAGTCCCTTCATGTGTGTTCTCTCTTCAACATTCTCTCTCATCAGTACATTCTCTAGCAGGACACACATTGGTTCTAATATTATTTATCTTAAAACACATACATACCCCTCCCTCGATCCCAAATCAGTAACTTATTGATTTCGTTCCTCTACCGCACAGCAAAATTTGTTGGAAGAGTTGTCTACACCTCGGGTCTTTTCTTTTTCACCTCTTTCTCTCTTCTCCATCAGGCTTCTATTCCCACCTCTCCACTGAAACTGCTCTCGCTGAGTCATCAATGACCTCCGTGTTGATAGCCCTATGAATGACAGACATGATTCAGTCCTTGTCACATTGGCCTCTTGATAGCTTTTCATGCTGTTGAACACTCTACTGCCTTCTCAGAGCTTTCCTTCTCCTGACTTCTACGCAGTGGTAAGTGGTGTGCTTGTAACCGGCTCAGGGTGGGGTGGAGGCGGAGCCCTGATATGTGACATTTTCCATAGTGTGAGTACTCCCACCATGGCCAATATCAAGTTCTCGATGGTGGAACAACGGCCCACGTGCATCTGTTTCCGGGACTGGAATCGTACACCACATTATGCTGGTTGTGTCCTTTCACCTGCTTCTACTTGCTCTTTGTTGTTGGTTCTTCCTCCACTACCGAAGTTCTAAACGTTGATCTTATTTGAGCATATTCCTGTCCCCATCTGCCCCTACCCCTTAACCCTTTGGGTAAACACTTTTATTAGTTTTTTTGTGTTTTTCCAGTGTTTCCTTTTGTAAATGCAAATGTATGTGTGTGTGTATATGAGTGTGTGTGTATTCTTATTTTCTCCTTTCTTACACAAAAGGCAGTATCATACACCATTCTTCACGTTGTTTTTTTTAACTCTGCTGTGTATGCTAGAGATCTTTTCATATCAATACAGAGGTGTTTACATGATTTTTAAAATACCACGTGTATGCTGGCCACTACCAAATTTATATGTTCATTACAGACTTCTTCACTGAGCTCCAGACTTTCCAATTGCTTATTTCATCTTTAATATCTCAAATACATCTCAGACTTACCATGCCCAAAATGAAGTCCTTGTTTTCGCCTCCTGTGGTGTACACTGTTTTGTTGACCTACCCAATCCCTATCACCAGGTCAGAGTGCCTTCTCCCCAGCTCCTGTGAGTGTTGGCTGCTAATGGCGCACAGCTGTCCCCTTAGCAATTCCTAGCAGTTAGTTGGTAACCACCATTAAAAATTTTTGTACAGTTGTTACAGCATTGCCACAGCTATCCTACTCCAATAGTAAACATCTGCGTTCTGCAGGGCCAAGTTAGCTCCCACCTGTCCAGTTCATTTTTTAAATTAACTAATTAATACCCTACAGCCTTAGTTTGGTTTCCCAGAACACAGAGTTTAAGGCAAGGTTAAGAGCTAATGCTTTATTGGGAGGTATAATCCCAGCGCGGTGAGAATGAGGAAAAGGGAATTAAAAAAAGGAAGGATAGGAAGCAAATACCAACCTAGTTACTTCTTCGCAAGATTTGAAGACACATGGTGGATCGCTTGACCACATGGGATATCTCCAGAGAGTCTGTTCAGAAGACCTGTGCCTTGGAATGGTCTGTTGGACACAGGAACAGAGAGAATACTTATCTGGTGTCTTCCCCTATTTCTCTTGCCCACTGGTTAAAGGTCACCTTACAGGGAGTTAACTCCCCTACTGTTGTTCCTGGTTGTATCACTGAGTTCCTTCTGCACCTCATCGAAGTTCAGATTTGGTGGCAGGAGGCGGAGACCCAGGGTGCGGGCCTTAGGTTGCAGTCCGGACGGGCCTGCACAGAGCCATCATCATGGTAGTGACGGAGGCAGAGAGAGCTGCCAACATCTGGGAGACAGATGAGGCCAGGAGACTGTGAGTGGGTGCGTACAATGCTGTCTTCTGAAAAGGCTGTGTGGTAGCTAACCTGGATGTATAAAACACGGAAAGGGGACTTAATTAGGAGATTTTAGAAAAAGAAATAAAGAAAATAAATATAGGGATATACAATACAGCCAGCAATGAGGATACCGTGAGACTGCATGCCATGCTCATGTACATTTCATAGCTCCAAGCTTCTCAGCAGCCATTTCCAAAAGGAAAACCTCCTTGGTTGTACAATTCACAGGGTCTATAAAATAGTGTGCAGATTTGGAACCTGGGCTTCAGGGTTAGGGCCACCACTTATAGGCTCAGTCCCTGTGAGAAACTGCTCTCCATTTCCTCATTTGTAAAACAGGGATGATCATGGTACCTACCTTACCAAGTTGTGAGGACCAAGGGAGGTAAAGATGTAAAGAACTTGAAACTGTGTGTGGTGCATTGAAAGAGTTCAGTGAATGCTGGCTTTACAATAACAACTTAATTAGTCAGTAGAAGCACAGCCCTTCCTAATGCTACTTTCTTTGTAAAGTTCCTCTATAAATATTACATGACAAAACACTTCAAGATATCTGTTCTTAGTTAAAACAACAGATTCATAGGGACGTTGATAATAGTGGTCATGAACCAAGACTGATGGCACCATCCTAAAGTGGAGCTCAGGAAATACATTTTTATGGTGACCCAATATAGACCAATCCAAATACATGGCTGTCTGCCAGTTTTGCTTAATTTGAATCTGGAGCAGGGAGCTCAACTTGGAGTCCGTGGATCGACCTCAAACTGCAAACAACATTTTGAGCGTATGGAGAGGGGATCCGTAACAGTGCTGTCCAATAGAATAGGATGAATATAGTACTAACCACATTTGTAATTTTCAAATTCATAATTTTTTTCTTTCTTTTCTTTTTGGTGATTGGCAGGTACAGGGATTGAACCCTAGATCCTGGTATTATCAGCACCATACTCTAACCAACTGAGCTACCCGGCCAGCCCTCAAAACTATAATTTTTTAATTGCCACGTTTTACTTTAAAAAAATTAAAATAAGGTGAAATAAATTTTATTTACCCAATATATTCAAATATTATCATTTCAACATGTAATAAATATAAAAAAAATTATTGAGATCACTTACATTTCTTTGTTTATACTAAGTCTTCAGAATCTGGTGTATATTTTACACTTACAGCACAGCTTGAGATTAGCCACATTTCAAGTGCCCGTAGCCACATGTGGCTAGTGGCTACCATACTGGATAGCATAGATGTATAAATTTTGTCACATTCTTTAATAACCAATGACCAGAGAAATGGATAGACTTTATGGAATCCTATATATTATTTCTTTTTTGTTAAATTAATACTGATTTTTAGAGATAGACATTTATTTTTTTGTTTTGTTTTTTTATTTAAAATTTTTGTTTATTAACATGTTCTTTCTTACAGATCGTGATATTTCTTTATGCCTTTTGCCTTTTGTCTGACCTATCATTTCCCAAACCCCCTCTCTCCCTTCCCCCTATCTCTAGCATCCTTATGTTTGTTCTCTCCTTCTGAAAGTTCAACTTATTTAGAAACAGACATTCTATGTGAAAAAAAAGAATTATCTGTAATGCCATAGGCAGATAATTATGGCTGATATTAAAAATGATAATAAAAGTTAAACATGGGCTGGGTTAGAAAATTGGAACTATAGAGAAATGAACAGTTTTCTGTTTACTTCCTGCAAATATTTTCTGTGACTACCTGAGCACCAATGTCTACATAATGTAGTTGTTTATTTACTTGGAAAGGACCATTACATTGGTCATCCTTCCTTAGACATTGTTCAGTTAATAATATATCTTGGAGAATTTTCCATATCAGAATATAACACATCACTTCATGCTTGTTTTAAACAGTTACACGGTATTTAATTATATTGATGTGCCATAATTTACAATGTATGTAACCACTCTCTTTTTGATGGTCATTTAAATTGTTTCCACTTTTTTGCTGTTGTTACAGACACTACTGCGATGATTATCCATCCTTATTCAGTTGGTTTACTTTTGCAAGAGGTTCCTAGAATTGTATTTTTAATTTTGAGCAATTTACCAAATTCCTCCAAAAAAGTTACCAAAATTATATATTCACCAATAGTGTAATATCTGTCCCTATACTGTAACCAAATACTGTTTTTTTTGTTGTTGTTGTTGTTTGTTTGTTTTTCCTTTTTGTCTTTTTTCGTGACTGGTAACGGGATCGCAACCCTCGATGTCGCGCCCGCTCCGCACTCAGCCAGTGAGCGGACCGGTCTCCACATGGGATCCGAACCCTCGGCGGGAGCACCGCCGCGCTCCCAAGCGCCGCACTCTACCGAGTGTGCCGCCGGGCCGGCCCCAAATACTGTTTTATAAATATCTCTCTTGATAAATAAAAGTAAAAATGGTATCTCAGTTTTGTTTTGATTTGCATTTCTGTAATTTTAGGACTTAAAAGATTTTAGTAAGATTCTTTTTATGTTATTGTCCATTTGCTTTTTTGTTGTTGTTAATAGGCTATTATATAGTTTGCCTATATTTCAATTGTTTTCATCTTTTTCATGAGCACTTTTTCTGTCACACATGTCACATATGTCAACTTTTGCCTTTGTCATTTGTCTTTTTGTTTCATTTATGACTTTTTGACTTAAATTTTATATTGTTGTGTGGTCAGATTCATCCATCTTTTCTTATATGCCTTTTTTATTCAGCAGAGACTTAGGGGATACTTAGCAGTTGTTTATATTATAGAAACATAAAGCAAAAAAGTTCACAGAAAAAATATGAAAAATGTAGAAAAGGTAATGTGAGAAAAGATGAGCATTGATATTCCTGCTGTTAGTAGAAAAGACCCATTTTATTGTGTCTAGTTTTTCATGCAGTTTTTCTAGCCTCGATGATAATGAGGATTTGGAGGCAACTTCTCAGGTTGACAAGGAGGTGTGGTAGAATAATATTTTTGAAGTGGTAGTGTATTTTTAATAGATTTGATGTATTAATAAATTTAATTTAAATTAATGAATGTATGTTAAAGAATTCATGGTTTTTGCTCCTATTCTGTCCCCATCCACAGAACCAGCATTTTTCCTGCTTCCCTGACTAGATAAAGATGCTGAGGGCTGTGAATGAGGGAGAAGAAAAGGAAGATGTGGCTGTGGGTCTCTAAGAGGCAGTCCTGGGCCAGCTCCTTTCTGGGGGATAGGGATGGGGAGGTGGGGAAAGAGAAAACTCAAGGGCAAAGAGGGTCAGCCTTTTCTCCCCAGGGTGTCCCAGAAAAGTGATGAATATTTGAGACTCTCTTGCCCTTTGCTCTAGTGTGAGAGTCAAGAAGAAGAATCCAAGCATGGCAGATTGAGGCAGGGAGGGCCCAAGACAGTTCTCTGAGTCTCCCATAGCCCAGAGTGGCCAGGAGTGCATCTACTCCTGTCCAAGATGGCTACAGTACAGAAGTATCTTAAGGAGGTCTGGCAGATTAGGAGATGCTTCATATTGGGAGGAAGTGGCCCAAGAACAGATGTCAGCTCTGTCCTTGCATCAGAGGCCAGATGGGAACTCAGTTGCCTCCGTGGATGCCAGCAGGGATAGATGCTGACAATTGGTGACTCCTAGAAAAAAGGACATGGCAGAGGATGCCAACATGGACTGATGCCAGCCAAGTACCAGATGAGCCCCTCCATGTCCAGATGTTCTTTCCATCTCCCCCAACCTCCCCAGGGCAAAGAGGGGAGGGAGGAAAACCCTGAATGGACTAAGCTTACCTGGAATTGACTTGTTTTCAGTTCTGCCATCAAGTAGAGTGGGGGCTCAGGTAGAAATTAGAGTCAGTCATTGAAACAGAGATTTTTACATTTTTGCATACCTGGGTTTGGTGGCCAGAAATATTGTAACTGCTGCAAAGGTAAGAGTGAATTGAGACATGAGAAAAGGCCTTTGATAAAAGCGTGGCCAGAAATGTTTTCTGCTCTGGAAAAAAAAAGCTCAACTTAAAAAGGGATTCTATAGAAAAATTTGCAGACAGAGTGTGAGCAGTGGGATTCCTTCTGTTTGCTATGTAGATGGGAATTTTGGTGACACTTGCAGCAGTTGACAGAAAAATGTAGCAGAATGGCTATGTGATACTTGGCAGATGATCTTGATGCTCTAGAAGGCACGGCCTGTAGTTTGCATTCCAGATTCATAAATTATAGTGGATCTACAGAAGGAAATAGGTATCTGGACGTTCCTAATGTTCCGGTGTTCCCGCTGCTGTTCAGGGATCCAGACAGCTAAGTTCAACTTTAAAAGCAGAGGTTCTCAACCCTGATGGGTCTTCGGAATCACCTGAAGAACTTTTAAAACTGTTGATCCTAGAACCCCCCCATTGCCAAGATTCTAGTTTAACATCAGTCTGAATTGGTTTGCAATTGTGGATGCTAGAGAACCAGTGAAAGCAGGAAATTTAACTCCACATTGCTGTGCAGTATCAGCTTGGATCTTCCTGTGGAACATACTGCTAATTGTCCCCTTCCAATTGGGTGCACGGCCATCTAAAAGGAAAGCTGTTTTCCAGTGCCTTTTGCAAGAAATTATCTGGCTATCTGATTAAGTTATCCGGTCTCTTCTTGCCTTTTCACTGTGAATTTAGGCTGTATTTGACTACAAGTAGCAGAAAATCCAGTTTATGGTGGTTCAACAGTAGGGGTTTATTTTCCCCCCGTAATAATAGATCTGGAGGTTAGCAGTCCAGGGCTGAAGTCCCAGGATCTTCCTATATTCCCATTTTGTCATTCTTAACATAGTGGTTTCTAGCATCATGCTATGTAACACAACTGTTGTCACAGCTCCAAGTATCTTAAGGCAGGAAGAAGACTAGAGGGATGGGTCCAGCTGTATCTGACCCTTTTAACATGGGGGGAAAAAAAGGCAAAAGCTTTCATAGAATGCCTCTAGCAGACTTTCACATACTCATATATCTCATTGGCTAGAACCATGAGCTATGGTCACCCCCAGCCACAAGAGAGGCTGCAAATGACCATTTAGGTTTTCTAGCCTCTAGACTGGAAAGAACCAAGGGAGAAGTGGGTGGGAATGGATACTGGGTCAGCCAGCCAACACTGTCCATCCTGTTTACCTACTGCATCTAATCAATCATCATTTCTGCTCATTTCACTTTGTGGACTGGCTTTTGAATCTCTACAGCCTAATTCAAAACCACATCATCTATAGCCTCCACTTTTGCAAAAAAAAAATCTCCAAAGTGGCCCCTACTTGTAATGTACCTTTGCAGAAGTATTTTAGAATATTTAATTCTGCTTTAAAAGACAAAGGAAACAAACAGGATAGATGCAACTCATAAGAAGTATGAAGCATTGATCAGTAAGTAAATGAAAAGCTTATGAGATACAGGCAAAACTCATAAAATGTGTTAAGTACAAATAGTAAATAAGTGGCGTGTGAGACACAGGTGGAATTTATAAGATGTGTTAGATGCGCATAGCAAGTTTTAACCTGTAAAGCATGCTGAGGATACATAGAATAAATAGAAAATACCACGTAACAAGCAAGAGAGTTGCTTACAGATAGAAAGGGATGATTATGCTCCCACTGTGCTGACAGTGATGTCACCTCTAAATCTGCCACCCATTGGTGACACCCTGTATAATTATGATTCCCTTCTGGTCCTATGTTGCTCTGTCCAAAAATTGCGGATAAAACTTGTAGCTGTTCAGTGGCCTATGGAAAGCTACAGCTGTGCCAGGTGTACTTACCCTGTGTCCCTCCAACACAGATTTTGGGCCATGGGTACTCTCTGTCAGTGGATCCCTTGCTCAAGCCTCAGTTCTGATCCTCATAGCCACATCATCAGTGAGGAGGAGTAGAGGGGAGAGAGAGAGACACAGACTGTCTTAGTCCATTTTGTGTTGCTATAACAGAATACTGCAGACTGGAAATTTATAAAGGAAAAGGAAATTTATTTCTTACAGTTCTGGGGGCTGTGGAGTCCAAGGTCAAGGGGCTCACATCTGGTGAGGGCCTTCTTGCTGTGTCATCCCATAGTGGAAGGAAAAAGAAAAGGTCAAGAGAGCACCAGAGAGCAAGAAGGGGCCTAATTTGCTTTTTTTAAACAAGCCCACTCTCACAATAACTAACCCATTCCTGTGATAACAATATTCATCCATTCATGAGGACAGAGCCCTCATGACCTAATCACCTCTTGCTAGGTCCCATCTCCCAACACTGTTCCATTAGGGATTAAGTTTCCAACCCATGAACTTTAGGGGATACATTCAAATCATAGCAGAGAGAGAGAGAACATATGAATAAGACTCAGAGAGCAAGCTCCTTTCACCTGCTTGCACTCTGTCCTAAGTGTATTCACACACTCCATTTCTTTCCCCTTGCTGTGTGTTTTGAATTGATTTAATGAATTGTGTGTTTGAGCATTTTAATTTGCTCTGCATGTTTTCTGTTCGTGGCACAGCTCTGTTTCTGGGATAGTTCTTTTTGTTGTGTACTTGGGCGCTACAATGCATCAAGGTCATTTCCCACACAACACTACTCCTCTGCACTTGCCCACTTCAATGCACACTCCACACACTGCCACAAGAGTGATCTTTTATCACTGCATATCTGTTCAGGGTTCACCACCTTTCAGGATCTCACCATTTCCATCAGGGTATGTCACTCTCCAGCATGGTGTTGCAAGTTGGGTTCCTTGAGAAGCAGACTCTGGGGTCCAGATTAGCATGTAGAAAATATATAAGGAAGTATTCGTTGGAGCCTTTCTAGCCCCTACACTCCAATATCACAGTTATTGGGTGTTGGTTGCCCCTGGTAAGGGGGTGTGACCTTGGGTGAGGTGGTTCTCTGCAGCTGAGGGCAATTCCTGGAGAGCAGCAGCTCTGGACTAAGTCCTTCCAGCAGGGGATCTGAGCAGCGCAATACAGTCCCACAAGACTTTACAGGACTGCCCAATGCCATTCTCTCCATGTTATCTCTTGCTTTTTCTTGCATTAAATGCAGATCCACTGAGAACCAGTTGCCACTTCCAAGCACACACCATGCTCTCCCTCCTCGCTGCCTTGTGCCATCTGCTCCTCCTGCTCGGATATCCTCTCTGCCCACTGCTTTCACCCCTGGCTTCTGTATTAGTCTGTTTCTGTTGCTTATAACAAAATACCAGGAACTGGGTATTTATAAGGAAAACAAAATTTATTGCTTACAGTTTCAGAGGCTGGGAAGTCCAAAGTCTAGGGAACACACTTGGTGAAGGCCTTTGTGGTGGTGACAGTGACCCAGGGGTCTCATATGGCAGAAAGTGGTGGAGCAGAGAGAGACAAACCTCTCATGTACTTTTCCTTTAAAGCCCTCAGAACTATGCCCATGACCACCATTTTAAAACCATTCACTACAGCAAAGTCCTATAAACCTCTTCAAGGCACCACCTTTCAATTACCATAATAGGATTTCCCACCCTCAACAGTTATGGTGGGGATTAAGCTTCACTGAGGTTAGGGGGCATCCATTCTACAGCAGCCTCTCAGAGCACACCTGCCACTCGAACCACCTATCCCACGTGCAGAGGAGGCTGGCCCCTCTCCAATTCATTCCCTCTCTCGCCCTGCACCTGTGAACTGGCTGGCTGGCTTGTGAGAAGCATGGTCAGAAGCCCTGCATGAGGTACCGATGAAAAATGCTCGGACAGAAGGGAGTCAGAGGCAGGTCACACTGCACATTCAAAAATGTCTTCTTTCTCTGACAGCTCCATTCCCTTCTACCCTGCCCTACCAACCCAAAGACATAGTGAGAAACCTGGACTCATTTTGCAGCAAAAGACTGTGCACTGTAGCTTTAAATTGTGCTTTAAAATTCTAATAGCAGGCTAAATTGAAAAACACATAGGGAGCACTTTGAAGATGCCCTGCAGCTGGATTTGTTTTCTGCTACAGCAATTTTGCTGCCTGGCTGCTTCCTGCTGAAAGCACAGAGGATGTGCTGAAATGCTGCCACTGTAAACAAAACTAGATCAGGCAGAAGCCTCTTTCTCACACGACAGACCTACCATGTAAATGTCTGGCAGCAGTGCTATTTAACAGGCACAGTGCTAGGACTTCAAACCTAAGAACTGAAAGGGAGGAATTCCTCAACAAAAGCTTGCAAAATGCTAGCACTGGAAAGGACTTTAGAAATCATCCAGTCTAGCTCCCATAATTTATCACTGAGGAAACTGAAGCCAGGAATGTTAAGTAATTTATCCTAGATCACACAGGTTATAAGTGGCAGCCTGAAGTAAAACTCAGATTTCTCGGCTTCTTGCCTAATCTTTCTTCCACTACATTGTATTCAAGTTCATTACTTCGCCTAATGCTTTTATTTTTGCTGTTATGCATTGCAGGGGATCACATGTAATTCCCATAATCAAAGTAATTATTATATCTAACTGCATATGAAATGGCTATTGGTTCCATCACTGGGAGAAACAGTTAACAAATTCACTAATTAGACTTGTGTTCATTTCTCTCCTCAAAGCTAATTACTTGTTTAATTAAGGCATTTTGCCTTGATCATAAATGCTATCACATAAAATATTTGATGAATCTTGACTGTGCTGTGAGGATCCAACATATGTATGAAGTGCTTCCATTAGAACTTATGAAAACTAGACAACTAATTAGCTTTGAGATTTTTAAACAGGAGCAAATTCATACATTTTAGAATAATTCTCTGTTTTGTGCATTAGTTCATACATGTATGAAAAGCTATGAGGGAGTTCAATTATTTGTGGAAGTCATGATTTACTATTTCCTTATGATTTTCTTGGTAAAGCCTTCAACCTGCTATTGAGTTAAAGCAATTTGTTTGGTATTTAATACTTCTTTATTTTCTGATGACACTTTTTCCTCCCTGCCTCTCAAAGTACTTAATATATATCAACTCAGTAATCCTCACTACAGTAAAGCCAGGGACAGTATTTGGTAAGTATAATCCTCTTGATACAGAGAGCTGAGAGTTTGCTTGGAAAATCCAATGTGCAATTGACTTGCATATTAAATGTGTTATCAGAGTATTTGTGCACTGAGTGGAAATGGTTGTCCAGTCTGTGTGTGGCTAGTTATTTGTCTCTGGGCATCTTTTCAATTGAGAAAAGAGGAAATAATAACACTATTGTTGACTTTAAAAACATCAAATTGCAAACAAAATAGGTTAATATAGACTTAATATTCTTAGGATGTCCTTGGCTGTAGTTAAAAGAACAGCAGAAGGATTGAATATAGAGAAAAAACAAACCAATAATATCAATCATGATTTTAATCTACTGAACTCCTACTCTGCATCAGACTCAGTGCTGAGTATTTCATATAAGTTTCTCTAAACCTCACACCAACCCTGCAAGATGGACATAATTATTTCTCTATTACACATTAAGAAGGTACAGTTGTGAGTTAAGGCACATCACTGAAAGTGGTGGCACTAGTTATTGTGGAAAGGAGGAGCAGTACGATTTATTACAAAATGGCATTGTTGTTAGCCAGTAAAGCTTATCATGGATCTTGAGGAATGCTCAAGGCTTAGGTGAAATATTCCAACCAATACTGAGTCCTCAGGGTGGGAGAGGTTAGGTAGTGGCCTAACCAGCTTGTTCAGTGTGTCCCCACGTTTCATCACCTGGTCCACAGAGCACTCTCCAAGGCAGCTCGCAGTGCTTCCTGCACAGTCTACCTTGTGCCCTATAGTGTGTTGAATGGTCTCCCACCAAAATCCATGTCTACTTGGAACCTCAGAATGTAACCTTATTTGGAAATAGGATCTTTGATATTATCAAGGTAAGGATTGAGATGAGATTGTATTGGATTAAGATGGGTCCTAACTTCAATGAGTTTCCTTATAAGAGACAGAAAAGGACACACAGAGACACAGAAGGAAGAAGCCCATGTGAAGACAGAGGCTGGGATTGGAGTGATGCAGCCACAAGCCAAGGAGCACCGGGAGCCTCCAGAAGCTGGAAGAAGCAAGGAAAAATTTTCCCATAGAGGCTTTGGAGGGACTGTTGTGGTAACCAACACTTTGGTTTTGGACCTGTGGCCTCTACAACTGACAGAGAATAAATGTATATTGTTTTAAGCCACTAAGTTTGAGGCTAGTTGTTACAGCAGCCCTAGGATACTAATACGGGCCCTCTTGCTCTTTCCATCACTCTCCTGATGCCCAGTGACTTTCTTCATCCCATACCTTCCCCATACCCTGCTCATGTTGCGATGGGGGCAGAATTCCTATTGCAGGAGGGGTTTAGGCAAGCAACTCTTTGTTAAAATGGGAAGCTTCGGCACTTGTTTTGAAACTATGCAAACCTGGGGCCGGCCCGGTGGCGCACTGGATAGTGCGCCGCTTGGGAAGTGCGGCGGCGCTCCCGCCCGAGGGTTCGGATCCCACATACGGACTGGTTCCCGCTCACTGGCTGAGCGAGGCGCGGGAGCAACACCGAGGGTTGCAATCCCGTTGCCGGTCCCCGGTCCGGTACGGGGGCAACACTGAGGGTTGCGATCCGTTGCCGGACACGGAAAAAAAAGACAAAAAAAAAGAAACTATGCAAACATATTCTTTCTACTTATAATGGCGGTGTTAGGGGCAGGTGAGAGTACGGTGAGCTCTAGTCACTGTCACCCCAAGCACTCCCCAGTCTTGCCATGGGCAGGGGCTGTTTTTCTGAGTAATTAATGCTTTGGTTTTTCAGGGTAATTAGCCCTTCACCCTAAAGAGAGAGTACCCCATTACCCATTTCTTCTCATTGTCTCTTTGGAATACCCATCCCCCACCCACTTACACTTTGCCAGAGGGGGAGTTGCCGGCTCTTTCAGGAATACTTCCTGTTAATCCACCTTGGGAATTATTGTTATGGTCCCTGAGTAGGGAAGATTTCTGCCCATTCATCTCCCTAGTGAGCAGAAAATTATTGTGTATGTCACCAAGGCAGATTTGGCCACAGTGTCCACGTGCATTTTATAATCTTGCAGGAATCCTACCTTCCCTCATTACATAAGGCATACTGCACCTTCCAGTGGCTCTTGCTGTTTATGTCTACTTCTGCCAATAACCAATCTCCAATTACAGTTCACACACTTGAAGTTTACAGACCTACACTTGGGAACCAGAGTTTCTTCTGCATTAGTATTTATTTTAAGCCCCTTATAACCCTATTTGTCCTGGCTCCAAAACTCCACTTCTAGCCTTCTACTCCATTTTTGTTTGTTCAAAATCCTCTCTTCCATATTGTTTGTTCAGCAACTCTCTTTACAACCATCCTCCAAATTCATTGGCACCTTTTAGCTGTCAAAGAAAACTTTTTTTTTTTTTCCTTTTTGTCTTTTTTCGTGACCGGCAATGGATCGCAACCCTCAGTGTCGCGCCTGCACCAAGCCGGGACTGGCAACGGGATCGCAACCCTCGGTGTTGCTCCCGCACCTCGCTCAGCCAGTGAGTGGCCGGTCTGTATGTGGGATCCGAACCCTCGGCGGGAGCGCCGCCACACTCCCAAGCGGCGCACTGTAGCAGTGCACCACCGGGCCGGCCCCAAAGAAAACTTTTCAATTTAGTTATAAGCCTGTGTCAAAATTTCTTGCTGCAACTAAACTCATTCAAAAAATGGCAATTCACTCTCATTTTATGGGCAAAGAGAATGATTAAAAAATCATTACTAGACAAGGCATAAAAAGAAAAGATTGCATAGCTAAATTTCCCTAGATTATTTCTGACAATTAGGTGGGTGGGTGACTGGTTTCCCAGAACACACTTATTTCTCTTAACGTTTATCAGTAAATTTACCTAAGCATTTGCTCAGAGGTGCTAATTTCTACCCAGAAGAAGGTTGAGAATTCTATTATACAAAAAAGGTTTATCCCAGACCAGATTTAAGAAAACTTTTTCTTTTCATCTCAAACCACCAAACTTAGCCTCCTGCTCTGACCACAAACACTCCTTCCAGCTTGCTTGTTCAAATACTCACATTTTTATTGACTTTTCTGTTTTCTCACATAATACCTAACATTTATGAGTACTTAATATGTATGAAGCTCCAGTATATGTACTATCATATTTAATCTCCACAAGCACCCTATGAGATAGTTATTATCCTCATTTTACAGACAAGGAAATTGAGGCACCAAGTGTTTAAATAACTTGTCCAAAGCCACATTGCTAACTAGAGGCAGGCAGTCTCACTCCAGACTCTGTACTCTTAACCATAAACCTGTACTGTCTCTCTATAGTGCCAATCTATCAATCTTTCTTAGCTTGTTTTTGCTGCTGTAACAAAACACCTGAGATTGGTACAGAACTTTATTTCTCACAGTTCTGGAGGCCGGTAGGTCCAAGATCAAGGTACCAACAGGTTCAATGTCTGGTGAGGGCCTGGTCTCTGCTTGCAAGATGGCATCTTAAATGCAGTATCTTCCTGAGGGGATGAATGCTGTGTCCTCATGTGGTGGAAGGGATGGAAAGGCAAAAAGGGCCTGGCTAGTTCCTTCCAGCCCTTTTATAAGGCTGCTAATCCCATTCGTGAGGGCTCTACTCTCATGACTTAATCACCTCTTAAAGGCCCCCACCTCCTGATACTATCACATTGGTGATTAAGTTTCAACACACAAATTCTGCAGGACATTCAGACCATAGCACAATCCAATCTCTCTTTTCTTCAATTCCACATCCACCTTAGATATGCTGATCCATCATTTCAATAACCCTGTTGGCAAAATCCTACATTCCTTTGCTTCTTTGCATGATACCCATGGGACCAAACCCCAACACTGGGGTTGTGTTAAGATGAACCCAACGATCCACATTCCCAGTACTTTAATCCAAGCAAGAGAGAGTTGCAGGAAAAGGGCACACAAATGGGCAGATTGGTTCCACTCTACTGCTGTGATCACCCACCTCAGATGGGCCTCCAGCACTGCCTAGTAGTCCTATTCAGCTTTGTGGTCTGCTTACTCTCCAACTCTCCATAGTGGCTATTTGACCATCTCCCATTCTTCCCCCAAACTTCCTCTCGCGTATACAACTACTTATCCTCAAACTCACAGCTTCCTCCTTTACAGAGCAATTAGAAACCACTAAACTCTATCACCTTGAATTCCTATATAACAGCCCCTATACACTTTCTGCTTTAAAACCTACATTTAATAGCATGTTTAATAAAGTTCTGTTAACTCTCTAGGGATGTAGATCTCTCCTAGGGAGGGAAGGGAGCAGTCGTAAACTTTTCAATCCCTGCTAATTGAAACACTTCCCATGGTGGCCAACTCTAACTCTAGTAGACAAGAGGATAATATACCTTTATTGTTTTTTTGCTGATCCCAGAGGTTTTTAACATTATCTACTGATATCAGTTGGAAGGCTTGAGGGTAGTCATATATCCAGGGAACTACAGACAGAAGATAACTTTTGTATTTGATAGTCAGTCAAAGGCTATTTGACAAAAAGAGGCCCAGTACCACTTCTATAAATTAGAGTTCCTAGCACCAATTTAGATATCACAGATACGTTTAAGGAATATGTGTATGCACTGCCATTTCAAGTGTGCGCTTTTAACAGATCCTTATTCTATGTATTTATCAAAGCAAAACTGGATAGTTGGGGCAGCCCTGGATGATTATAATTTCAGTATTCATGATTAGTCCAGGCCTAGCAAAAAGTATGCTATCTTAGTCTGCCTGGGCTGCTATAACAAAATACCATAAACAGGATGGCTTATAAGGAACAGAAATTTATTTCTCACAGGTCTGGAGTATGAGAAGTCCAAGATCAAGGTGCCCACAGATTCAGTGTCTGGTGAGGCCCATTTGTAAAGCTAGGGCTTACAGACCCCTCGAATCTATTGCACAGACCAGGTCACAAACCCTCCACACGCAGGTCTGTGAGCTAGGTAAAAGGGAAAAAACGGTTCTGGGAGCCATGGGTATAGAAAAATGAATGGGTTTTAATCAGATCTAGGAACAACTATCCTAGTGGCTTCTCTGAGAGTCCTGAGAAGCACTGTGGATCAGAGCCGTTAGTCTTTTAGACTTAAGTCCACAACCCTGGACACCTGGGTGCCCATATGCAATTACATTAAGCAGTAACTGTTGGAAATAAATTAAAATGTAGGGGGGACATAGAATATAAGTAGTAGAATTGTAGGAAAATATAGGGTTGTGGACTTAAGTCTAAAAGACTAACGGCTCCGATCCACAGTGCTTCTCAGGACTCTCAGAGAAGCCACTAGGATAGGGGTTGTGGACTTAAGTCTAAAAGACTAACGGCTCCGATCCACAGTGCTTCTCAGGACTCTCAGAGAAGCCACTAGGATAGGGGTTGTGGACTTAAGTCTAAAAGACTAACGGCTCCGATCCACAGTGCTTCTCAGGACTCTCAGAGAAGCCACTAGGATAGGGGTTGTGGACTTAAGTCTAAAAGACTAACGGCTCCGATCCACAGTGCTTCTCAGGACTCTCAGAGAAGCCACTAGGATAGGGGTTGTGGACTTAAGTCTAAAAGACTAACGGCTCCGATCCACAGTGCTTCTCAGGACTCTCAGAGAAGCCACTAGGATAGACAGTATCCGTTCAAAAAACTGTATAAAAGCTGCTTGCATTGTGAATTCGGGGCCGCTCCTGTCCTGAAAACGGGGCGACCTCCAGCATGCCGGAAATAAAACCTCTTGCTTGTGCATCGCTCTCTGTGCCTCCTGGTCTTTGCGAGATGAGCCTTCCCATCAAGTTAAGATTCGTGCTTTTAGGCTGGTCTTACATAACAAGGAACACCTGAGGTCATTTACAGGAAAAGCTCGGCAAGACTCTGAACATCTGAGGGGCCCTGACATTTTCCTATTTTTCTCAACACCATTCCTCACAGATGGCAACTTCTAGCTGTGTCCTTACATGGTGGAAGGGGCAGATAAGCTTCCTTGGGCCTCTTTTATAAGGGCGCAAATCCCATTCATGAGAGCTCTGCCCTTGTGACCCAATGACTTCCTAAAGCCCCTACCTCTTAATACTATTGCACTAAAGTTAGGTTTCAGTATATTAATTTGGGGAGGACACAAACATTAAGACAGTAGCAGATGCTGATTTGATACCCTGTGGGGGTCCCACCCCTAGACAGCAGTATCCCTCAAATGACCTGGTTGGCTCTAACCCTAATCTAAATCCTATTCTTGCCCCATCCCAGCATTCTTGCTTGTTTTTGGTGCTAAGGGGTGATTTGCTAGGAAGGTGCCATTCACCTTCATACTTATTTCCTCTCCATGTTGGTATCAAAGAGAGCATGTCCTCATGGAAGGGAGCCATGTGCCCCTGGCATCTCTCAGTGGTGGGGTTTAGGATCCTCCATCCATGCTGCCCTCACAGGATGCTCACCTTAAACCTGTTTTTACTGGAGCCTCACAACTCCCCACAACCCTCTGTCATTTCTTTCTCCTGGAGACATTCCCTTCCATGTTCAATCCACATTTCAAACTCCCTCTAGCATCTGCTCTGTTGCCCCCACCCCAGCCCCATGCTGCCTGCAAATAACTGTAGCTTTTTGTACCTGGTAACATCCAAGTAATCACATCCCTCTCTATTTCCACTGCAGGCCATTTGTTTGGGGTCCCCAAATGACCGCCTCCAAAACTGGGCTGTAATTGTGTCCTTTTGTGAGTTCTGAAATATTTTGCATAGATCTTCCACCCTCTTCAGTAGTCCAATGTGTGAAAAATCATTATGAGTGGGAGTCTGAGGATTTATCCAATCCCTCTGCTATTACAGCAGGCTTGTCCTGGCGTTTGCTGCAGGAGAGCTCAGGGCACCAGTGGGACACTCATACCACACCTTGTCTGGGATTACTAGAGCAAGCAAGGCCACATAGAATAGACTCTATTTGACAGAGGAAAAGACTCATTCACCTTTTCTCCTTAATTAATTTTGGCACCAATTCCCAACCTTCTCCAGGGAAAACCTTTCTCGCTAGCAGAGCCTGTTAGAATGCTAGCAGGAAATTCATCAGCTATGCATTTCATGAGCATGTAACTGCATTTTGTATCTAAAGCTTGCATAAACTTACAACTGAAGCTCCTTTTTCTTAGGAAAGAAAACTGCCTTTGTTCTCTGGGCTGTATTGTTTTATCATTTCTATTATACATGTATTTGGGCCTGGGGATTATAAATAAGATTCTGGTCTAGACAAGAGGAGCAGGAAATAAAATAATCTGTATTAGGAATGTCTCATGATGTCAGTAGCAAAATTGTTGTAGTGATAAGTAGATTGAGCAGTAATTAATCAATGAAATAATTATGCTCTGAAAGAGAAGAACAGAAGGCAATTTTGAGGTGTAGGAGGGCAGAGAAGAACTTGTTTGCAGATAAAAAATATAAGGCCTGCTTCCTGATTCAGGAATCCCTGGCAATTTTGAGATATAATGGGCAGAGAAAAACCTGTTTGCAGAAAAAACAGACAAACCCTGACTCCTGATTTCGTGCTTCTCAAAGTGTGGGTCATGGCACACAAGCATTAGCATCATCTGGAACTTTGTTGGAAATGCAAATTCTCAGGCTCCCTCTTTGGACTCACTGAACCAGACACTGGGGGTAGGGCCCAGCAAGCTGTAATTTCACAAACCCTACAAGTGAATCTGATCATATGAAACTTTAAGAACAACTGGGTTAAAGCCTCCTCTTCTGTAGGAAGCATATCTAATTTAGGGCACTTGGTGCAGGAGAATGCTGGGACAAGAAAATCAAGGGTCAAGGTGTATTTCACGTGGGGAAAGTGATCCACGCACGTCTGCAGGCCAAGGCTGAGAAGAAAGTCTGGGAACAGAGGCCCAGGTGTCCCTGCTGATTCCTTTAGAATTCAAAGGAGGACTACAGAGCTGAGCTGCCAGAGACCTTGTAGCCAGATTAGTCGCTGGGAATTTCCTGTAAGAGATGGAAGGGCTGAGTTGGAAACTAGCAACTAACTGCTCTGGTGAAGTAGGGGGGAAAAGGACCAACCGCGCTGCTGCAGTCCCACAAAAGCCCTTCCTCTCACAGAGGTTGAAGGCCGGCTTGTCTGTGTTAGGCCGTGAAAAGCTGAGAGTTCCCCTTTCAGCAAGGAGCTGAGGAGAAAACAATGACTGCCAAACAATGACTAGAGCCGAGATGGCTGGGCCAGACAGCCTGCCTGTTTCCTTCCTAGGCAACCCTTCCTGTGTTTCCTCCTCCTTCACAGAGCTCAGAGGCTGAGACTGGGGTAGATCACTCAGCCTTGATGGTGGGGAGATGACCGCTGGGGGCCACACCTGGAGGCTTATGTAAGCTGGAGTGAAATTGATGCTCTCTAGCGGCCCTTCCAGGTTCTGACATCTTTCTGCTGAAAATTTCTCTTGGTGAAGAGCCAGTGAGAAATGCAGTTGGAGTTCTAAGACCTATCATGCGCCCTTCACAAACTCACTAGTCTGGCAACTGCCCTCTGCCAGGTGTTGTACTTTAGCTAGATCAGCTCCTCAGGACTGGCCCAATTTTGAGATCAGCGGTTTCTTCCCTGGGTCCGTCACTCCTGGGTGTATTCGTGCCCTCAGCTAGTGCTTACTGAGCATTGACTTCATACTGTGCTGGGATCCTCATGCTCCTGGAGGGTAGGGGCCGGGGAGTCAGTGCCGTGCATCTTCTCCACCTTTGCTTTTGTGGAAACTCTGCCCACAGCTACCTTCTCCTTGTCCAGCTGGTGACTGCCTACTTCTCCTTCTTAGTTCAGTTAAAATGCTACCTCCTCTCTCTAGCTTTCTCTGACCACCCCATGATCCTAACCATGTGAACTTTATCCTTTGTATTGCCATATATGTGTACTAATTATAATATACATTGAATATATGTAATATATATAACATATGTATAATGCACACCTCTGTTTTAAGCGCTATTATACTTTATTCCACATATCCATTTTCCCTTGCCCAGATAGGCTGTGAAAACTTTAAAGGTAGGAAACCAATTTTACTCATCGTGGTGTCCTTATGCCTAAACATGCTTTGTAGGTACCACACCCTCAGTAATGCTGAGCTGAAGCGCACTGATTGAAGTATTTGTTTTTTATGCTGTTTCTCAGCATAAAGGAAATTTGAAAGTATTTCTTCTAACTTGTCCACAAGTATTTATTTTTAATTTGAGCAATTTTTGCAGAAGCAGACAACAAATATGAGTGTGGTTGTTCAATCCAGAGAAAGAAGACTGCAATACACTATAAAAATAATCCAGGGGAGTTTGAAATCTTGTTCTTGAAAGAAATACGTGCCTTGAGCCCATCAATCATACAAGTTATTTGTGGGATAGATTGCTTTCACATATTTCATCAGTAGTGTGGATTGTAAATTCTATGGGAAGAAGAAAATAGATAAAAATGGTTTGGGGCCCATAATGTTTTTGTTATTATTGACAAAGTTTGTGTATGTGCATTTATAAAATCTGACTAAAGATTTTGTGTTCTCTGAGGCTTCATTAATGGGGTACGTTGAAAAGAAACATACACAGAAAAGTGAAAACCAGGAAGAGAAATTAATATTGCTTATTCTCCATAACTTGAGGTTAGTATCTCCAGCTAAGGAGTGCTAATCTCTAGATTGTTAAGTAGTCCATAATTTGATTTCCTACATGGATGGTCACAGCACCCTTAAAAACTGTCATTGATATAAACCAAGCTCGTTACTGCATTAAGTATGTGTGTTGAAAAGAGTTATTTACACGAGTCTAAAGCACTGTTAGACCAGAAAAAGCACGTGAAAAGCCTCACAATGAATTGCTGCCTGTCAGGGCCTTTGAAAATGTTAAGTGCCATGCAAGTACGCAGCAGGGCTCCTGCAAACATGGTTTTATTCTGCCAAATAACTATGGCAATATCATGCCATTCCCCCCACTGAGTTTAACATATCATTTGCATTTACAGTGTAAAGTTGTTATTAAAGAAAGGCAGGATATTTTTGCAAGTGCAAACGTTTTCTCTCTTCCCTCTTCTGTAGTGGCACAGTATTTAAGAACCTCCTGTTCAACCACCTGTTCATGTTTATTACTATGAGAACCATGTTCCTGTCATCAGCAGATTTCTTTCTTTGGTTGTAACGTTATCTCAAACTCATCTAGGATGACTGGCACCAGAGACAGCATAGCGTTGGGTTCCAACTGTATGGCCACAGCCTTGCCTACCTGGAAAGGATCAGCTCCCACGAGGCTGTGTGCTTTCTTGCTCTTGATAATAAGACCTCTAGGTAGAGGCAACTTCTGCTCCTCATCTTTGGGGTATGGGATTTCAATATGTCCACTTTCACAACCATGTGGACAACCCCTGGAACTTTCCTTTTCTGGGCCATATCATCACAAATATATATTGAGTGAACAAAACCTTTTGGTCTTGCAAGTTAATTTAACAGCATCCTGATGAGGAAACAAGAATGTGTGGTGAAGATCTCCTGGACCCAGCTGTAATCACTTCCAATAGTGGTTTTATCTATGTGAAGGATGGTTGAAAAAAAAGAAAAGAAATTCTTTAGGTTACATTGCCAACATCCATTTGAGGTGGCTAGGGGACACTGTGGGGTGATTTTGGTTTTATTATAATAAAAATGTTGGTGTAAAGCTAGAATGCAGGATATGGGCTAAACAAAAATAGACCAGAATGTCTTCGGCTATTGCAGTCTAATTTATGCACCCTGCTGCCATTATGTTTAGCAGGAGGAAAGGACTAGAAAAGAGAAAGAGAGGAGGAAGGGAAGGAAAAAGTGAGGAGTAATGACTGAACAAGGTAAAGGAGGAAGAGACACCCCAGGCTGGCCTGGTAGAGCCATACTTAACACAGGGCTCTACCAAGTGCTGAAGAACAGTGATTAGATGCAAAAAGAACATTGGAGCTGGCACTCTTTCTAAGCAGGAAGAAAGAGCTAGGCTGAGTGAACCTGCATTTACACCTCAGCCACCCTGAGCTGTCACAGAACGGTTCTAATTCCTCCACTTAGGAGACACACTGAAGGGAATGTGGGATTTTTCAGCCATTGGGATTAAGAAACTGTATTAAAGGAGGGGAGATAAAAGTTGTTCCTGGAAAAGGAGGCAGAGAACCTACCCTGGGGTGGAGGTCATAAAGGATAGGGACACTTGTTCCGGAGAGAGAATTGGTCACTGGGGAAGAGTGGGGGCAGACTTGGTCAGGGCTATGAGGACTTAACCTCTTTTATAAACAAACTTTAAACTGGAAAGAGCAAATGTTGAAAGGTAATTATTGATCAGAGAGAAATACAGGTTGTAGAGGAGAAAAGAAAATAACCCTAGTTAGCAGAAATAAAGAGCAGAAAAAAATAAATGAAGTGGGTAAATTAAGAGATAAAGTAGACAGATCACCAAGACCTCATAGGAGGAGCTCCTGGCTAAGAAAATCATCTCTCCCACTGACTTTGGTTCAATTCAGTAAGGAACAAATGGTGGAGTGGCATGCTTACTTGGGCACTCTCCCTGCTCATCAGCATCGCTGCCTGAAAGAAAGCTTGGACCAAGAAATGAAAGAAGCTCCCTCTCCTGGCATCGTGTGTAAATTAACCTACAACTGGAATAGTCTAGACTGCCTGTTGTTTGCATTGCTCTCTCTGCTTCTGATTGGCCAGAAGGTTGGGTTCACCCAAAGGCTGGTGTGTCAATACCATGGGAATCCAGAGAAGAGATGCACTTTGTGGGACAAACAATATGTGTCACAAAGGCCATGGCTGGGACTCAGGCTTTCAAAGTGGAAGCCCAGCCTTGCCCAACAGGGCTGCTGTTGGGAAAGGATCTGAAAAAAAGGGCTAAAATTCCTAAGGCCAAGTGGAGGAGATTTGTAAAGAGTTTAGCATGAACTGAGCACTATTTGGGAGAAGGGGGAAGTCTGAAAATTGGAAAAAGTATTTGGAGAGTCAAGGGATGGGTAGACACTACAGGCTGGAGAAACTGCAACCGTGAGGGTGGATGAGACAGAATAAAGCCATAAGAGAGAGAATAAGGGGCCGGCCCGGTGGCGCACTGGAGAGTGCGCCGCTTGGGAGCGTGGCGGCGCTCCCGCCGAGGGTTCGGATCCCATGTGGAGACTGGTTCCCGCTCACTGGCTGAGCGCGGTGTGGGCGCAACACTGAGGGTTGCGATCCCGTTACCGGTCAGTAAAAAAAGACAAAAAAAAAGGGGGGAGGGGAAGAGAGAGAATAAGGTGTTGGCAAGCCAAGAGTTGGTTCGTGAGGAAGAATATAAGAGCTCTGGATGCAATATTTCTCTTATCTAGTAGGCCAGTGGCTTTTTGTTGAAAAGGCGAAAATGATATGTTGGTGAATGTCTGGTTTTTGTAATGCCCTGCCACCCCCCATTCCTGTGTTTAAGCTCCTCTGTTTTCCTTGGGGAGACTACCCCTTCTGACCCCAATGCTGGATGGCTTCCATCTCCTCAAAACTCACATGTCTCTTCTCCACCTGCTCTGAACCTAGGAGGCTAAGCTGTATGTGCTGTATTGATGAGACCCCTTGCTCTCGGGCTTCCAGTTGGATTTGACCAATGAAATGTGCTGTGAAGAGCCTGGGAGAAAAGTGAGATCAGAGAATTTACTGCCCCCCCCCCTTCTTGACTTCTTTCCTGCTGGGGCATTTGGGGTTGGTTATGTCCACCTACTTAAGGCTGTAGCTCCTGTCACATGGCTCACTCTACTTACACTCTCTGGGTCCCCATGACCACTCTCTTCCCTCATTTTTTAGGCCTCAGGATGGTAACTGCTCCTCCACTGTTGTAACCCTGGGATACTGCAGTATTGCCTGTTTTCTCTCACCATGCCCACCCCATTTCAAATAGTCTTCTTATTAAACTCTCTTCGAATTACCCAGTTTAAAACCACCATCTATTTCATGCTAGAACCCTGACTGATGCCCACCTTCATGTGGTTCAGATGGAGTTGACTCTACTGTCAGCCTCAGGGATGGCAAATGACTCAGCTGGACAGAGCATTGTACCTCCTGGCTGTGATGACATGATCAAGTATGTGACCCAGTCAGAACCAAGTGTGGAAACTGTTAAGATGAAAGAATCTCTATAACTAGGTTTGCTAAGAAGACAGAATGTAAGAATTAATTATCAGCAGCTACCTTGCAGCAGTGTGGAGATAGTGTGCCCGAGGAAGTGCCAACAAAGAGAAAAGCAGAGCTGGGAGAGGGAGAGACTGAGTCCTGATGACTGTGTTTGAGACCACGGCTAAGTTGGGTCGAAGCCTCCACAGTTGAGATATGTGAGCTGATCAATTCTATCTGATCAGTGGAAAATTGATCGGCTGGTCAATTCAAAAATGCTTAATCCATTTTGAGTTGGATTTTCTGTCATTCAGAGTAAATAGACATTTGGAAGAAAACTAATAGACATTTGGAGGAAAATCCCTGTCCCTTGGGGCAGGAGGGCAATAATGCTAGGTAGCTATGTGGAGCTGAGAGTCTACAGTGGTGCTGTGGTCTCGTCACAAGGCAGAGGCACCAGGGTAGGAGGGAGGAGCAGCTGCAGACAGAGGCAGGGTGGGCATCAGCTGAGCCAGGGAGCAGGGCAACTCTAGAGGCAGCAGTAGCAGAAACAGCCTGTGGCAGCAATAGAGGAGCCAGAATCTGCAGTGGTGCTATCCATTAGTGCTTTCGGCTGCAAGTAAAACAGAAGTTCAACAGAAAGAGGCTTAACCAATAAGGGGCTATTTGTATAACAAAAAGTCAGGAGGTAGGCAGTCCTAAGATTAGTCAATCAATGGCACAATGACATCACCAAAGACACATGGCTTCCATATTCCCACCCCACCATGTACAGAGTGGGTTTTCATCCTCAGACTTGTCTCCCATGGCTGCAAATGGCTATCACACCTCCAGGAATCACATCCTTAAGCAATCCCCTTTCAAATCAGGAAGGGCAGGCTCTCCTTTTTATCAGGAAGAAGCCTCATAGCAGACCTCCTCCTATGTCTCATTGGCTCTAATGGCATGACATGCCCATTGCTGAAAACAATCCCTGGTTAAGGGAGAAGACAATTCCATGACTGGCTTAGGCCAGGAGTAGGCAAAGGATGGCCCCTGGGCTAAAAGTGGCCTGCTGCCTGTTTTTTAAATAATGTTTTATTGGAACACAACCATATCCAATCATTTACATATTTTCTACAGCTGCTTTTACACTACAACAGCAGAGTTGAGTAGTTGTGCTAGAGATGGATCACAAAGCTGAAAATATTTACAGAATATTTTAATAATATCATGAAATTTATAGAAAAAGTTTGCCGGCCCCTGGCTTAGACCAATCAATAGCCACCCCCAAGGTCACCTTCTCTAAACACATGGTAGACTGAACCCTATCCAACAAAAGTGGGGCCCTGCCAGCAAGGATGAAGGGGAGAGGAGATAGCTATAACTAGACAGGCAAGCCCACCCTGAGGGGGGCTGGCAGTGGTGGGATGGGATCAGCCATGGGCCCGCTGCTGCTGCCCTGGAGGAGAAGCCCAGGTAGGGCTCTCGTTGGAGGAGGGTTAGCACAGCCTCAAAGCAGGGGTCACTGCTAACACCACTCCCTGTCTGTTCACGGAGCTGCCAGGAGGAAGTGGAAGAGTTAGTTGTGGCCCAGAAATGTCTCTGGAGCATCAAAGGAAGGGAAGGAAACAGTAGTTTCACCCTCTAGGTTATGTACAAAGGGGAGGACCATTCACCAGGAGGTTGATGGTGGTAGAGTTCAGGAAGAACCAAACTGAGAGGGACTTGAGGCAAATATCTCTTTGACTGTAATTCAATCCCTTAGTTTATTTTTCCCAATGACTGGTGAATTTATATTTAATTTAATTTAATTTATTTCGTTAATGTTCAAAAAATCTTCAGTACTTAAAATTTCTTTCCATGTCATCATTCCATCTGCAAAATACCTTAGCTATAAAAGGACTTACTAATAAAGTACTCTTAGTATAAATAGAAGGGGAGTTGATGCCTTTTAGACACACAAAAAACAAAAAGGTAATCTATGTCCTGAGCAACATGATAAACCACATGGTGCACTATTTCATGTAATCAAGCAGTCATTCAACGTTTGCTGAGTACTATACATTAGACACTATGGTGGTCACTGGGGAATCAAAGAAGAAAGACACAGTCCCTGCCCTCAGGAAGTTCATGGCCTAGTTTGGGAGAAAGAAACACCAACCCCACTCACTCTGAGTTCCCCCCCACCTACCCATCCTGTTTTTATCCAGAAGGTTCTGGGCTCCTGACCTGCCCCCTGGGTTTAGCTGATTCCAGAGAAAAACCAAGAATGGTCCAGACCAGGAGCAATCCCTGGTCAGTTGGGAGGAAACCTTTAAGGCTGAGTCTGAGAGGACCAGTTCCTGTCCAGGCTAGGTCTGTCTTCCTTCAGCCAAGTGAGGGTTTTATCCTTACAGCAGCAAGTCCACCAGGGCAGAGGCAGACAACAAAAACCTGCCTTGGCGTTCTTTTTGCCCTCTGATTTCACAGGCAAAGGAAAAGAAGAAAAGAGCCGGTGGTTAAAAACAACTCCAAAGAGCAAAAAAACTCAGGAACTAAAGCACCTCACAGTGAATTTAAATGTACAAAGTTTCTCATGGAGTCTCACGTTTCTTTGAGGATTTTTTTTCTCTCTTTACACGTTGGAAAGTTTTTTATTCAAAAGCAGTAAAGTGATTTTCGTTCAACAGTTTTTCGAGTATCATAAAGGGATCTTAAAAAGTCATGTTCAGCAGATTTTCCCAGTCAATGAAGTTTGTTTATTTGATCACTATTTCATGTTTATTTAAATGACTCTGATGTTTATTTCATGTTAAAGAGCAAATCTTCTCAGTCTTGAGACATGGAGAAAATACAATGAAGACTCCATGGCCACTGTAAGATTATTTCTGCATTTCATACAATGCAAACCACCAGTGGAAACTATAAAATATCTATACAGACAAAAATCTCTTCCTATGTTTTTGATATTAGTCTATTGATTAGCAATATTTATTAAGACTTTACAGCGAGTTGAGCCCTGGATTGGGTCCTAGGCATGGTGCCAGGTCTACTTCATGATTTATCCCCTCTGCCCTGGCACCACGATCTACTCCTTGGAGGTGTTAAATGAATGTCTGTTGTTAAATAAAATGGATACAGCTTCTGCATACTGTCCCTTGCTGTTGCTGGATAGCACAAAAGAGAAAAACTAAGGACATTTACCTAGGAGCTGGATGGACTGACTGCAGAGCACATGGCAGGATATGTAATAGTCACCTGGAACCGGATGGCTTGTTCCTGCAGCACCCACCTGCAGATGAGTGAGCCTGGAACAGAGGAGAATGGGCCTCAACAAGGAACGTGTCTGAGGCAGAATATACCTTGGGTAAGATGGTCCTTAAGCATAGAATGTCCCTGTAAGAAATAAGGATCTGTGTTATATTCTGTTTCTTCTCACTAAGGGGACTTAGTGACATGGTTTCATTTCGATACTCCTTCCTAAATCAAACTTCTCCTTGTGTCCTTTACCTGAAAAACGTGTTCATGGCTGATATCAACTCTCAAGGTGCAAACAAGAATCAATTTTTAGGCAACAGGAGTGCAGCTGTAAGAGGTGGAATTTTAAGACAAGGTCTGTAATGCCCTTGCCTAGAGCGTGTGACTTCATGGTGGCATTGGGAAGGCATACTTCTCCCAGGGGACAGCATGTTGGAGGCGTGGAAATAGAAACAAGCAAAAGGTAACTGTTTTGTACCCTGGGCCGATGACTGCAGCTTGGGGGAATCAAAAGACCAGAATGAGATTTCAGGACACTACGAGAGGATATTGAAGTTTACACCACAGGGCTTTGATGTGAGAAGGGAGAGGAGCTGCTAAGAGGACCTGGTGTCCCTTCAGTGGACACCAGCTCCCTACAGATATTGTTCAAGCATTCTTTCATGATTTTGAGAGCAAGAGCCTTGTGCCAGGGGTGCGTGGTCTGGATTCTAGATCCCATTCCAAAATCCGTTGGTTGAGCAAGTCTTTTGGCTTCACTGGACTATCTGGAAGAGACTGAGGTGTACTCACCAGAGGCCCCTTCTGGCTCTAAGATATTTTCTATAAGAAATATGGTGTGAGACAGAGTTCTAAAGGCTGTTTATAAGACAATTTGGAATGATGGAAAAATGGAGAAAGGGAACTCAGGCAAATAGGTTTTACTGAGCATCAGCTACATGCCAGACCTTGTGGTACCTACTGAAAATAGGTTATTTTTGATTTAGTAGGTAATAAACACAAAGACATAGATCCTTCCCTCAAGGATTTCTGGAAGGATGGAAGAATTCTTAGCAGTATGGGCTCTGCCTACCTTCTTGGCCACACTTTGCAAAGGCTTACCCTCTTCCTTTCAGTTTGGGGAGCGTGATGGTTCGAGGGATTGCACCGGGGTCTCCGTTGCCCACCGAGGGCTCTGCTCTGTGGATGAGCCTGCCTGGGAAGGAGGTGCCCGCTGGCAGAGAGGGAAGTGTGCTGGCGGAGCGTGAGCTGAGCCGCCAGCTCTGTCCCGGCTCACGTTCAGCTCCCTGCTACCAGCTGTGGGACATTAAGCAAGTAACTAGTCTCTCTGTTTATAGATGGCCTCAATATTCTTGCCTGTAAAATAGGAAAAATCATAGTCTACTCTCTGGGGTTAAAGTGAGGATTAGGTAAGATAATGCATATAAAGTAAATGCAGTGTTGGGGCTCAGAATATGATACCACAAAATATGGCCCCTTGGTGTAGTGAGTATTTTTGGCTGAAGAAAACTGAGAAAACCACAGAAGCAGGAAGGTCACTCTCTGAACTTCTGCCTTTCTCCCCTAAAGCAGGTCATAAAAGAATTCTCTGACCTATGTCCCCTCAAAGCAGGCCCTCATTCCAGAGGGGCCTTACCCTATACCCAGAGGCCAAGAAGCATCTGAACAGGCCATGCTAAATTCCCCCTGCTTTATTAGATCATACCCTTTCATCCTCCAATCATACTTCTGCATGACCTCCATAAAAATACACAGTTTTCCCTAGGGCTTTGGGTCTTCATTTCTGAAGCCTCTGGTGTCAAAATATTTTTTTTTTCCTTTTTGTCTTTTTTACTGACCAGTAACGGGATCGCAACCCTCGGTGTCGCGCCCGTACCACGCTCAGCCAGTGAGCGGGAACCGGTCTCCACATGGGATCCGAACCCTCAGCGGGAGTGCCGCCGCGCTCCCAAGCGGCGCACTCTCCAGTGCGCCACCAGGCTGGCCCTCTGGTGTCAAATATTAAATAAATGTGTTATGCTTTTCTCCTGTTAATCTGTATTTTGTTATAGGGCTCTCAGACTTGAACCTAGCAATGTGTAAGAAAAAGACATTACTTTTTCTCCCTTATAGCAGGTTAGCTGAGTACCTGGTATATAGCAAGTCCTCTGTGACTGTTGGCTGTTGTTATTGCTATAAGTCAGATGTCAAAGACTTCAGTGGGGAAGTGACCAGGATCATCAATAAAGAAGGCTACAGCTGGAGGAGAATCTAGCCTAAAAGAGAGAGGATCGACAACAGTGTTTTTCAAACTGTTGGTCACAACCAGTTAGTGATCAGGGAAAAAATACAGTGGCTCATGTCCAGATTATTACTTCTATTTTTTTTTACTGGAATGAAACAGAGTAGAATAAAAAAAAAAAAAATACCAGAGTGCTTTGCACAAAGTAAAGGTATTTTTTTTCTTTAACTTGTGTCCTAGTTATAAATACAAATGTATTTATGTGTGAATGTAGTCCTAAGTCACATAAAAAATGTATTTTTACCTGGGTCCTTGCCAAAAATGTGTGAGATTCCTGGGTTGGGGTGGGGGTGGCGTGTGTAGCACTGCAGGTGTGAGTGGAAGGGGACAGCGCCAGCCCAGGTGTACCTACTGATAACAAACCAATTAAAGCGATTATCCTCACTGTAATTACCTGGGGAGCGATAAAAATACACTGGTGTCTGCCTGCCACCACTGGAGATTCTGACTAATTGGGTTGTGGTGTGGCCTCACATCAGGATTTTCTAAACTCTCCAGGTGATTCTAATGTGCAGCCAAAATTAAGAGCACTGGATTAAAGCAAGGGGGCCCTGTACACTAAAATCCGCCCTATGTCTACACTCCAGAGTCTCAGCTACCTACCTACCTCCTGTCTGATTCAGTTTAGTAGCACAACATCATTCCAAATTTCCAGGTCTTACATGCTTCTTATAGACAAATATTAAATAACACATCCATCACTTGGTCCATTTAATGGCTAGATGGGTTGACCTTAACTCACAAATGTTTTCAGGAGGTGTATTTTCGCTGAAATATTCATCACTCTCCCAAGTCAGTCTTAGGTATTAGCATGTTAATGGGGAGATTTTGCAGGTGGGTATTTTTTTTATTTTTATTTTTTATGGCTCTTTCAAATCACTTTTTGCAGATGGTGGCTAATTCATACTAATGAAATAAGGATCTGAGGTAGATTGGGCCTTGCAGATAAAACAGAGTACAAAAATCACTGCAGAGGAAGAATTGGCAAATTTGTTGGAGGCCTGCCCCTGTCATTCCTAATTCAATATTAACAAGTAACATTTACTTTAAAAATACAGTAACACTGAAATGAATGACAAAATTAACTTTGAAAAATAGAAAAATGTCAGACAATAAATTTTCGAGCTCATTCTCATTTTTTAAAAAATGATAAACCACTAGCTATTCAAATAACTATAAAGAGAACAAAACAGAAATATGCAAAATCAGAAATAACGTGGCGGAAGTAACCAATATCCTGTGGAAATTAAATATTTTCCTCTCCTCTATGAAAAATAACTTGAAATGCTGTATAAAAGGCATGACTTCTGAGCAAATATAAATGACCAAAAATGATCCCAGAAGAGATAGAGAAATTTCGACAGATCAATTATCATGGAAAACATTGATAAAGTTAAATATTTCTCATAAAACCACCAGGCCTAAAAATCTTAATAGTTTAAGTCAATTAAATCTTCAAACACCAGGTAACCCCCATGCTGTTTAAACTATTCAAGAGTACAGGGGAGAGAAGCAAATCCTCCAAATTATTTAGTAAAAATAGAATAGCATTTATGACAAAACCTGTCAAAAATATCACAAAAGAGAACTACAGACCATATATTAATAAAGGCTTCCTAGATGAAATGTTTATAAAACAGAATCCTTCAGAACTTTAAAAGAATAGGCTTCATTCCAGCAAGGCAAATGTAATTCAACATTAGGAAACCTAGTAACATAATTCCCCATATTTCTCAAAGGAATAAAACCCTGTAATCATCTCTGTTGGTGCTGAAACAGAATTTTATAAAGTATCACATATAGTCATTATTTAAAAATCTGTTCTCAGTAAAGTAGATAAAGATATCTTCTTAATATGTTTGATATAAATAAAAAGCCTGTATCGTGCTTAATGGGATGATACAAGAAGAATCCTTACTAAATTCAGCAGTAAGACAAGGGTGCTGACTAACTACTCTTATGTAGCACTGTCCTATATAAGTATTAATCAATGGAAAGGCAAGAGAAAGAAATAAGGAATAAATAACAATTAGTTGTAGAAGATTTTATTCTATATTTAGAAATTCCATGACAATGAATTGATATGTCACTAGCGAAAAATTAGAAAATTCATTAAAATGGGTACTACAAATGTAGTGAGAAAATTAATAGCTTTCTATGTAGAAACAGCTACCAGTTACAAATATTGTTTTAAAATCCCATTTACAATAACAATAAATAAACTATTCGGGAAATGATCTAACAAGGAATGTATAGCATTTCTGTCAAGAGGCAAAACTCTACTGATGAACATAAGGGAGACAATCTAATGAAAAAAATATTGTCCCTTAAGCTTCAATTTTATGTTTTTTTTAAAAATTTTATTCTTTAGTCTCAATTTTTAAAGTATAAATTTCTTTTAAAAATCTGTAAGTTTAGTGTTATCCCAATAAAAGTAAAAACTTTTTAACAGTTTAGTTTTATGTTAGGAAGGGAGAAAAGCAGTGATATGCCCTAAACAAGCTGGTTCTTAAGTTCCTATGAAAAAAAATTCAGGAATAGCCAGGAAAATTCTGAAAACGAAGAGGGAAACCAACCTTACCAGGTACCATAAGTAATATATAATTTCAAATTTAAAACACTTTGGTAATGACACATGAATAAACAGAGCAGTAGAACAGAATAAAGAATCTAGAAATAGGGCCAGAAACAGGTTAGTCACTTTATAAAGGTGCTGGTGCCTCTGTATGCCAAGTCTAGCCCTTTGGTTATCTAATAGACGAGCAAGGCACTCTCATAGGTTCCAGAACTCCCTTGGTCTGGAGGCTGTTGTGGTAGGGCAGGGGACCTTAGGAGAAAGCACTGGCACCTGCCCACAGCCCCACAGCCCACACCAACTCTCCTGATGGGTATTCTGCCTTCCTGCCCCATGAATATTTAGCTCTTTTGCATCTACAATGTTTAGAATTCCTTCCTCGGGCCCATAGAGGCTGATGCCAACCTACCACCATTTTGTAATTTCAAAATTTAGCATATAGTAAAGGAATCAATCCAAAGTGGGGAAACATTGGGACAACTAGTAAACCAACTTAAAAAAATTTTGGGGGGGATTCCTATCTCTTTTCTTACAGCAGAATAAATTCCAATTGGGTCAAAAATTTGAATATAAAAAATAAAACTATATGTGTAATAGAAGGAGACATGAGAGAAATACATTGCTAATTTCATTATAGGGAAAGGGATACTAAGTTTGGGTGAAACCAAAAACCTAAAAAGCCCCCAAACATTATCATGTTATATACATGTTTTTGTTTTTGTTTTTTCTACATGGCACAGATGACATAAACAAAATACAAGCAGTAGTTTTCCCCAGAGCGTTTGCTACTGTAGTTGGCAGCATTGCCTGAGCTGGCCTAGTCCCTCAGTGATTTGGGTTCTGTGACTGCCTACTCAGCAGTGTGCCTCAGTCCCTGAGGAATCAATCACAAGAGTCTCCTAATTGCCTTAATGCCTTAATTGCTCGTTTCCTTCATATATAAAGGTGGCCATTTGTGGTGTGAGGCTTAACAGGTGGTATCAAAACCTTGAAGGTCTTCAGTGTGGAAAGCTGCTTATATACTTTGAGTTGCATTAAAATCCTGATTTTATTACCTCTTCTTTCTGTACCTGAGAACTCCCAAATGGCCATCATGAAGTTAATTTTTCATTGATCACTTCCTTCTATCTTCTCCCAGGAAACCAGTGGGAGTTTCAAGAGAGACACACAGTCCACTGGAGGCCTTTATTTCTAAAGGTAAAGCTGGCCCTCATGTTTGTTCTTTCCAGTTAAAGCAAATGAAATGTCAAAAAAAATATTGCCAAACACTTGACAAAGAATATATAAAGAATTTCTGTAAACATTGATAGAAAAACAGACAAAAAATATAAGCAATTCACATAAAAGGAAATATAAATGATTTCCATACATATGAAACTCAATCTCGTATACTAAAGTGAAATGCAGATTAAAACTATAATAAGTATTAGTTTTCACCTATCAAATTGTCAGAGACCAAAGACTCTGAAAGTATCTGGGGTTGGAAAGAATGAAGAGATATAACTACTCATACAGAGCTGACAGGAGTATAAATTGGTATAACTTCAGTGGACAGCATTTTGACAATATTTTTCAAAATTAAAAATGCCCAAACCCTTTGATCCAGCAATTCTACTTTTAGAAATTAATCAGTAGATATATTTTACCTGCACATATAAAATTCATTGCTTTATGAAAATGGCAAGAGATTAGAAACAACTTAATAGTCTATCAATATGGGACTATTTGTATAAGTTACTATTATCCGTACAGTGGAATCACAGCATGGTTTTGTTTTTTAAAAAGGAGTTGTAACTGCATGTAATAATATGGTGCTATCTTCAATGCATATTAAGTGAAAAAAGTAAGGTTCAGAACAGCATATGACAGGGTGCAATTTGTAGTGAAAATAACCACAAAAGCAATAATATGAAAATATGTGTTGATTGTCTCTGGAAGGATAAACAAGAAACTGATTGCTACGTTTGTCTGTGAGGAAGGGAACTAGTGTGTGTGGAGACCAGGAGTGGAAGGGAGACTATTTTTTACTATATGCCCTTTTAGATTGTGTGGATTTTTTTGTTATGCCTATCCCCCATTAAATATAAAAATTGTAAAATAAATGCAAGGAACGAACAAGGTAGCATAGTGTGCTTCTTGTTGTCTTACTGCAGTTCCTGTGAACTTGGAAGCAAATGATAGGACTGCAGGAAAGAAAGAGTCCATTGCAGCGGAGGAGCATGCTGGATCCTGATGTGGCCTCTGGAAAGAAACCAGAGCTGAAATGGACTCTCTCCCAAACACTTTATAAAGGTGCTGATGCCTCTGTATGCCAAGTCTAGCCCTTTGGTTATCTAATAGATGAGCAAGGCACTCTCATAGGTTCCAGAACTCCCTTGATCTTGGGGCTGTTGTGGTAGGGCAGGGGACCTTAGGAGAAAGCATTGGCACCTGCTCACAGCACCACAGCCCACACCAACTCTCCTGATGGGTATTCTGCCCTCCTGCCCCATGAATATTTAGCTCTTTTGCATCCACAATGTTTAGAACTCCTTCCTCGGGCCCATAGAGGCTGATGCCAATCTACCAACCTATCCTGCAAAATCAATGCCACTGGGCATAAGGGGTGGCAGTGGAAGCCAGAGGAAGCTCCACTAGCCTCCTGCCTTGATGATCACATGGCCCGAAGTGCTTGTCTTCATGCAGGGCACTACCACTGTCTAAAGACAGGCAATGCACTGCTTAGGCTCCACAGGCACCACCTCCTCACTATACAGATGAGGAGAATGAGGAAGTTGTCTGAGGTCTCGCTGAGAGATCAGGCTGAGTTATGGCTACAGTGCTGGCCTCTGACAGTACACAGCTCACTGCTTCATGTGATCGCTAATGAAATAAACACATCTCTTACTCTCTGAGAACTGTTTTTATGGTTTGTGAATTTTTAGGCTATAGAAAGGCCACACAGCCACCAGAGTTTCTGTACCAATTAAAATGGAAACGAGGCACCTGCAGCTAAGCTGGCCTGTCCCCACCACATTCTAGAAGGGAAGGAGCACTGCTCTGGGAGTCCAGACCCCAGAGGCCTGACTTGCTCACTGATTGACTGTGGAATCTGCACAAATAACTTTTCTGGACCTCAGTATCCTCAGGATTTAAGAAAAAGAGTGGGTGCATGTATTGAATCAAATGTTGTCAACTGAAGACCACGGATGTGTTTTATTTGACCTGCTTTAAATTCATTTCAATTAGTAGTCAAAATTGGCATACTTCACATACAAATATGCATTCTCAGCTTCCTTTGAAGAATCCCACGATCTGACATCAAGGGTTGACCTGTCTGGTGCTACATTCAGCTGCTGCTGTGGAGGCTGCTGCCTTCTGTCAGAGCCTGGCTCTGCTGCCACAGGCTGCCCTGCCCCCTCCACCACCATTTTGGGATCACTGTCTTGAGTACCTACCCGATCTGCTGACCTTGCAGGCATTTAGTTGTAGCCCTTAGTCATTCTCTAGGGTTTCTTTCACTTTCACCATTTAATGGTTTTAAAATTTGGCTCAGCTGTCAGTCTAGAAAATATATTCTTTTCCCATATTACTTAAAAGCTGGGCATTTTAGCTAATGTGGGTGTAGCAAGCTCTGGCCAATGCTTTTCTTTCTTTTTCCATTTGCTTGCAGCAGACTATCCTTGGTTACCATGGTGATTACCATCCCTTAATGATACGCTGCTACCTCACGGGGAATGTAATTTTCTTTAAACGCAGTAGAAAGCAGTGGGGAACAGTAGTAGGTATAAAAGCTTTCTCTCCCCCTCTGTCCCTCAGGTGCTCCTCAGATGCCACAAAGGACAAGATCAGGCTGCAGATCAATCTTTCCAGACAAGCCAAACTGAGAGCTGCTGTCAGGATTTAAATACCTTCCCTGAGTCCCAGTATGCATGTGGGAACCCTGAGAAAGACTATTTTCAGTTTCTGAAATGTGTTCTGCATCGAGTCTCATGGGACTTAATTAAAATAATCAGTTTCACAGTCAAGGCTTTCGACTCTTAACTTGCCACAGAAAATGAACATCCCTTGTGCAGAGGCCCAATTCACACATACTCAAAGCAAGTGACACCTCTAACTGCATGCTTTCCATCCTGATAGGGTCCCATGGTCTGCGTCTGGCCATTTCTGACTAAATTAAGGGCAGTGGGAGGCAATCATTGGCCCATGGCACTGCCCAGAACTTCCAGGCCTCTCTTCTGGGGCGTCTGAGGTTCTGATCGTGCACAGGGAGACAGGAGAATGTGTGCTCTCTCTAGTCCCCCAAACCCTCCAGTATCAAGGGGCTCACTCCTTGGAATCTCACCTGGAGAGGCAGATTGGATCTGCTCAGTGCCATGCAGCTCACCAGGGCTTTGAAGTCCCTGATTCCTAGGGTCCAGTTTTAAATCGTGGCCAAATAGAAAGCCAGGTGAATGGAAGCCAGTAAAATTTATGAAATGAGTCACCTCTACAGGACTTTCCCCTTTCCTTCTCTCTTTCCTGCCCCTTCAAATTCCCATACAGTTAAAATTTTATCAAAACAACTAACTGAATAGATATGTAATAAAGCAAGTAGGATCTAAGTGATAGGTATACAGAAGTGTCCATTGTAAAGTTATTCCAACTTTTCTATACATCTGAAATTTTCGTAAATGTTGGAAAATTGACTGAAGAAGAGTTCACAAAGGTGGCCCACAGGCTGTGTAAAACCCACAGATAAGATTTACTTGGCCATTTAGGGGTATTTTTTAATTGAATCATTTGCAAACATTTAAAAATCAGGAGACTTCTGGATTGGCCGGATATCCAGTTAGCTCACTTGGTTAGAGTGTGGTGTTATAACACCAAGGTCAAGGATTCCAATCCCCATACTGGCCAACTGCCCCCCTCCCAATTAGATTTTACATAAAAATTTGGGCTTCCAGTTCTCTAGACAAATCAGGAGATATGATAACATTGGACCCCCATATTCTTGCACAAAAACAGTTGAGCTGGGTGATGGCTGTCCCCTTTCAATGAGGCATGTCCTCTCCACTTGGACACAGACCCCACAAGATATGCATTCCTCATTTATCTTACTGGAATGGGCCAGCTTCTCAGTTGATGACATTGATACCAAACAACTTCACAAGGGGAAAAAAAAGTCATAAAAGGGCAGTTGAACTCTGTGCGAATGTCTGTGTGCACACACGCAGTTGTGCAGGAACATGTGGCCCTGCACCTCTGTCTTTGTCTTGTGTGGTCAGGGGACAAAGCCTCCTTTTCCTTCCTTCTGCTCCCAGCTGCCTGAGATGCTGCTCAGTGCCACACATGACGCTGAGTGACCAGAGCAGCTCATAAATGACTCTGAGTGTGACTGCATTTGAAAGGAAGTCTTGGGACTAGGTGGGCCAGGCTGCGTTTTCTGCATAATTCTTGCCTTCTGATTAAAACGCCTCAGTGTGCTAAATAGAGCGAGTCTCCTATCAAATTGTCACCAGCATCATTTATTATAAAGCTTCGTTGTTAGGTGCCAGGCAAAGAGGGCCATGCAGAACTCAAGTGTCCTAGAGCCTAAATTTGATCTGTGCATATCATGATGGGAAAATTCTGCCTCTTTTGTTTTGCTTCCTGGCATAAAGGAGGGTTGCAGGTTAAGATACTTTCTCAGAGCGAAATGGATCCTTGTCACAGGGTTTAGTGTTTCCAAAAATTGATTTTTTTCCTCTGTGGATCCCTTTACCTTGCAGGGTTCCACACTCAAAAGGATGCCTTCACTGGGACGTGCTGCGCCTGTGAGGTCTGCTCTGGGTTGGGAGGTCCTGGGGTAGGAGCCATGTCTATTAAACCTGCTATCTTAATAGTCGGTGCACTGTGAGTGCTGGAAGGAGTTTCCCACATGTTCAGTGGTGATCATGCAGAGGGTGAACTCAGGTACCTTGGCCCTTCTGGTGTTTTCTATCCGGCTTGGAATACAGTCCATCTCCTTCCTTGCCAGCTGGTCCTTATGTGGTCTGACCTCTGCTTACTTTCCAGCCTCAGTTCGTCCCACTTTTCCCTCACCTCACCACACCCCGGCCACATGGGCTTCCTTCTATTTCCTAAACACCCCAAGCTCGTCCCTACCCGGGATGGCTGCTCTTCCCTCTGCCTGGACCGCTCTTCCCCCAGCTCTTGGCCTGGCTGGCTCCTTCTCACTCGGATCACACGCCAGCTCCTCGGGGACCTTTCTTGACCACCATCCCCCTCCCCTCACGCCCACCTTCTGTTCTGTCCTTTTTCATTGAGGTTATTTTCTAAAATTATTTTCACTTACTTGGTCAATGTCTGCCTCTTCCACTTCGATACACACGCCACAACAGCAAGGACTTTGTCTCTTGTTCACCATAGAATCCCCTGTACCTAGAACAAGTGTTTTAATCAATGAATGCCCACACGCTGGAAGGCGAGGGAGTTCTAACAATTGTGAGGTTGCTGGCGTTCAGGTGATCCTGTGAAAAAGTCACATCTATACACATTTAATGTTCCTCTAATTTGGGTCTGTCTTTAAGAATGGCCTTTGGCTGTTACATCTGGATGCCAATATTAAAATAAAACTGGGGGAGAGGAAGGCTGAGATTTTATGGTTCAATTTATTTTCTTAAATGTTAGTTTTATAAAATGGCTTTGACTGGTGACACAAAAGGCAAGGTCGCCACCTAGTGTTTAGATGTGTGGGTGGTGACACCAGCAATACCTTCTTTAAAAATTTTGTGTCTATAGCATGCCAAATGTTCAGGGCCTGCTATAACACAGACCAAAATTTAACAAGGGAGCATAATTGCCCACAAACAAAGTATCCCTCAAGAGGCTCAAAACGGATTCTTTCCATTCTCATGGGCTTCTGCCAAAAGTTGAGATAATGTCTTTGTTAGCTACTAAAGAAATCCGAAGCAACCAAGAGCAGTCTAGCTCAGTTTCACAAGGTAGCACATTCCCCAGACTGTGTTTTCTTGAATTCCACCTGCCCTTCCCTGTCAAGGTGCACTGCTTATAAAATAAGTGAAATCAGTGTTGAAGAGAACAGCAACCTAGCATCTCAATTGCTTTTCACTCTGGCTACGTAGGGATTTATCCTAATGGCTCAGGAACACATAAACCATTCATACTCCTACGTGGTTGCAATCAAGCACAAGGCTCAACTGCGCTGAAAAATCTTGGTAGCTTAGGCTGGGTATTTTCCATTCCTGAGCCATGCTAAAGACTGGAAAGACCAAAGGAAGCTGTGAAGTGAAAATGGCTGGTTGAGGATGGCATCAGGGAAAACCATTTAATAGAGTCTTGGTTATTGGTTCCTAAGATATCGCTTCGGGAAACTGGGTAATTAGAAATGATGGAAAATGGGTGGTGAGGTGAGCTGGGGGATGGGAATAACCATGGCAACCAAACTATCCATTTTCTTATTATTTTACTTTCCTTGAGACTAAAAATAGATCAAGTTTAGGTCACTGCTAGCAAGTCCAGCAGTGGTTTACATCTCCTGCAACAGCTTTTGCTGGCTCTTTTGTGGACATGTGAAGAAATACTCTCTTACCTTTGAAAAATGTCATATACCTCTTGTCCTGAGCACCTAGTCTGTTTTATCTCAATGCATATGGTGTTCTATTTTTACTTTAAAATATATATTTTAAGATGAAATAAGAAATAGATGTGGAATTATAAAGCCAGAATTAGAATCCTTTTTGGAAACCACCTACTCAATACAGGAATCTTTTTTTGTCATCCAGAGAGATACGTTCTATTTAAATCTCTTTAGTGACAAAGAGCTCACTACTTCATGATATAGTAATACCATTATTAAATTGTTGGAAAGTTCTTCCTCATTTTTATTTATTCGTGCAACTGATATTTATTGAGCACCTATTCTATACCAGGCATCATGCTAGGCACTTTGGATCTAGTGGCTAACAAAATGAACTCAGTCCTTAAATGTTCAGAAGTTATGGTCTGCCGCCTGTAACTTTCTGGTGAATATATGCAATTGAAAACAATATAGAACAGGACCACTGTCTTTTTCCTATATGTGAGTCCTCTGAAGTTTGTAGAGAACCTGCAGATTGCCCTTTACCAACACAGATTGTGGGGTCATGAGGATTTCTTGGCTGCAAGCAGTTGAACTAATAAACAGAAGCCCTGGCTCATGTAAGCAAAAAATGAATCTATTTGAGGGAAATAGGGTAGTTCAGAAAATTAAAGGGAGAGTGAAGAAAAAGCCTGGAGAGAACTGAACAGCCTGGCCACCCCTTTGATTACTCAGCAACCACAGACTCCTTTTTTCCATAGAAAAAACAACTTCAGGCTTCTACCTAACACAATGCAACTTCCTGCACACAAATGAAAATGTTCTAACCTCCCCCTAAAAGGAAAGAACACAAAGTCCCAAGAATCATTGTATCTATCTCTGGGAGACAGTCACAATGTCCATCTTTGAGACATCTTAGTTAATTCATCAGAATTCAAAGTCACAAATTCCAAGTCTCATCAAAACATTCTACTACTAAAAGACTACATTGTTTTATGTAAAATAATAAAGGATAGGAAAAGAAATATGAAATTGATTCCTTTCGGGGGTAGACGGACTACAATCCTAAGGTCAAATCTAAGTTGAAAAATAAAGTTTCACTGGAACACAGCCATATCTATTAATTTACCTATCATCTTTGGTTGCTTTGGGGCTACAATGGTAGAGTTGAGCAGTCGCAACACAGACCATATGGTCCACAAAGCCTAAAACACTTACCTGGCCCTTTACAGAGAAAGTTTTACACTTGCTTTACACACACGTGCACGCACGCACACACTATAACGGCCTATTCTGAGTTTTCTATGCTCTCGGCCAGAACCTCAGCTGATGAAGGTTCTTTACCTGGTGAGATAACCCAAACATTTAGTCCTGAATGAATGTCAGAATGAATTTAGAAGTCTCTGAATCCTCTGTGGTTCTGTCTTCTTTTTGGTTGCCAGAGTTTTCCATTAACTTTATTGGTCATAGAAATACTAAGATACATTCCAGAAAATCCCCGGAGTTTGAGACATGGTCCTCCCTACCTTCATTTTGGAGTAACAACAGAATTTGCTCTTGGTAATCAGGATCAATCATCCCAGCTAGTAGAATAATCTTCTTTCCCTGTGGTTTCAGGGGCCTAGGGACCCCCCAAATGACCACATGGCAGCCTAATTTTTCAATTCAATGGAGCCATTGTTGTGTACCTGAAAAGAAGAATTCTTCCCTGGAATAAGAGCTTCAAGCCAGCACAGATCACAATTGCAGGGACAGGGGGTAAAAATTCTGCAAGAAGCTTAGAAGGTGTGTTAGTGGGAGGAGACACTCTCACATCCCCCCTTGATTCCTGGGCCCATGTATTCTGGCGGTGGATGAGAGATCACCAAATATTGGTCACTTATTCTAAACATATGCTGTACCCCGCAAAACAGAAGAATCCCATGCTTTTGGGATATTCTCTTTTAACTAGCACTGTAATCTAGTTTTCGATGGGCCATTCCATCATTTTTTTAGGTCAGCTGCTCTGGTGATGGGGAACATGGTCAAACAGACAGGCATCTGGTATATAGTGTCTTCCATACAACCTGGTTCAAAAGGCATGAGTGCCAGTGACAGACCAGGCATTCCTCCAAATCAGGGGGCACGTACTTTGTCCCAGGCAAATGATAGAGGCCAGCTCAACCAGACATCCCTGGGGTACTCTCAGTCTCCAGCCCTGACTGGATGTTCTTTGTGCCTCTTGCTTTCCTGTTTTTCTGGAAATGGTCCTCTCATGGATATTCCTCTCTGGAACATCTCATCACTGCTGTCAAAGACTTCTAAGCCCAGAAAGAGCTCCTCTGCTGACACCTGGGAGGCTTCCAAGCCACAGAGAGATTTCTTTTTGCTGAACAGCATGGGCAATGGCTTTCTAGACCCCTCCAGACTTTGTGACAGGTGCATCCTAATTGGCCTAATTCTCCATGGTCACTGAGCCAGAGTAGGAATTGCGGGCTTAGAAAACGAGTCGCTTCTTTCCTTTAGGCATAGCGACTGTGTCAGAAGGAGGCTGGCCTAGCATGCCTAGACCCCAGGCCATGTTTCAGGTCAGCTATGCCCAGCTGTGTGGCCATAGCTCACTCCTTTCTTTAGGATTTAATATGCAATGTTGTTGGTGTAAATTAAATCAAACCTTATTTTGGTTATTTCTGCTAAAGTCATACTTGGTGAAGGTAATTCCAGTATGTGACTATAAAAGTAACGCCAGCATTTCATGGGCCTCAAACAATTATTACATGGGATCCTGGAAAGGAACAAACAAGCAAGATTCTCAATAAGACCAAATAATAAGGATTATTGATTTGTAAATCTAAATGTATGTAAGTATGCAAGTACTTTTTAACCTAATACAAGCAATAACCTTTGTTTGTTGTAAATTTTGAATAAGTTTTCCCAGTTTGTTGTCAGCCCTTGAATTTTTATATAAAGGAGTTAAAAATTTTTATTTGAGGCTAGTTTGTCATTTAATCAGAAAAAAACTTTGTAAATATCCAAATAATGTTTTATTTCTTCTGATTCTTTGAGCCATTGTGCTATAGAATTGGGGCAGGGCTGGCAGGAAGCCGGAAGCCAGTTCCAGTTGAGTTCCTAACCCTGCCTAATGTGCTGTGTGTGACACTGGGCTTCAGCTCTCTGGGCCTCAGTTTCTTTACCTATAAATGGAAGTGAGTAGGTGAGACGATCTCTAGGTCTTTTTTCATTTATTTTTCATCACAACACTTCTATTATTATTATTATTGTTGTTTTTTTACATTCCAAGTTGTTGTAGAGCAGTTGGGGGGAGGGGGAGAAGGGAGAGGGGAGGGGAACAGGGTGGGAGGAGGAGGAATGTGGGGAGTGGTTGAGGCCTGTGGCACCCCCCTCATTACAACAGGGGAGCCCAGGGGGCTTCCAGCTGTGGCTCAGTCATGGCTGGGCTGGACTTTGGCAGGGCATGGCTGAGGCCCTTGGCCTCCCTCACCCTGGGAGCCTGGGGCACTTCCAGTGGTGGCTCGGTGGTTATCACTGGGCTGGGTGCAGACATCAGGGGGCACGGTTAAGGCCCTCAGCCCCACACTGCCCTGGCCTGGGAGCCTGGGGTGCTTCTGGTGGTGCCTCTGTGGTCATTGCTGGGCTGGATGTGAAGGTTAAGGGGCGTGGCTGAGGTCCTTGGCCCTCCCCCAACCCTGGCTTGGAAGCCTAGGGGGCTTCCTGCCCTTCTAGGTTTTATAAGTGTTCTTTGGTGGTGTTAGACCTTGGTTAATATCAGAACTTTGTCTCTGGTCTGTGGGGGTTTTTTTTTTCCTTTCATTTCTGTGTTGGATTATTTGCTATTCCCACCACTTAAACTCTGCACTGACTAATTTGTTGTCCTCTGCTTACTTCTAAAATGGGGGAACTTCCTGTGGGAATCAGCACTTGAGCCCTGTGGTTGAGCTAAATTGCTGCTTTGCTGCTGATTCCCTGGGGAAGGTTTTTTGTGCAGCTCAGGTTTTAATTGTTGACCTTGTATGTACTTCCATGTCTTGCGTGGTCTGGTACACCTGGGTTATGTGGAAACTAGGTCTGAGTCTTTTCAGCAAACTGCACCCCCTGCAGTTCTATATTCCTGACCAGTCTCCACTGAGTGGTCCTGTGCTGACTGGAGGGCAGATCAGCTGTCCTTGCTGTGCCCCAGTGTTCCCCTGTTGGGCCTGATTTTCCTACCACCTGCAGTCCAAGCACTTCCCATGGGACGGGCCATGTGCTGGTCCCTTGTGATGACTCACCAGCTTCTGAGTGGCTCCTTTTTTCAGTTGCCTGTAGCCCCTTGCTCCTATGTGGGTCCATGGGAACCCTGTTAGTGGTCTTGCTGGCCTGGGGGCCACCAAGGGGAGAAGAGGTTCTCCCCTGCAGCCTCCAAGCAACTTCATAGGAAGGACACAGCAGCAGTTTTTGCCACTTCTTGTTCCATGTGCTCACCAGGGCCAGCCTTGAAGTGGTCGAGGCTTGAAACGGTCAGAGTGGTCCTTTCTTTCTCTTGTAGTAGCTTCTCCTGCTTTCATGAGCTCCGTAGGTCTCTCCTCCTCTTCCCCTGAGCTGTAGCAGCCCCAGCGCGGCAGTTATTGCTTTTTAATAGCTGTAAACTGGTTGACCGTGGGAGAGAGTGATGCTGGGGACCATCTATTCTGCCATCTTGATTGGAAGTCCCTATTTTTTCATTTTAAAACTATGATATGGGCCGGCCCGGTGGCGCACTGGATAGTGCGCCACTTGGGAAGCGCGGCGGCGCTCCCACCCGAGGGTTCGGATCCCACATACAGACCGGTTCCCGCTCACTGGCTGAGCGAGGCACGGGAGCAACACCGAGGTTTGCAATCCCGTTGCCGGTCCCCGGTCCGGTACAGGGGCAACACTGAGGGTTGCGATCCGTTGCCGGACACGGAAAAAAGACAAAAAGACAAAAAAAAAAAAACAAAAAAACTATGATATGAAATAACAAATGATATGATTTTATGTAATGTGACTAATAAAAAGATAAGGCAAGGACTGAATTAACTAAAGGGTACCATAACTTTTGCACTTAAAGTCAAACTCTACTGACCCTAAATGTTCATGATAAAGCAACCGTCAATTCATACGAAATAAATATGGTATAGTTGATCTGAGTACATTTTGTTTTTGTTCTCTAGAGAACTAGCAACAGATTTTTCCAATATTTACTAGTAGCAGAGAAATTCAATCTAGTCACCATAAACCAGAAGCTTGTGGCTGGTTACTGTAAAATCCATGCAGTCTACTCAGATTACTCTGATGGGCATCACAGTGGGTTTGGCTTGATTATCTATCTTGTCATGGCTAGGTCAGGATTTGCCTCTTTGAATAATAAACAGTGATTTCCTGTACTCAATAGAGTCTAACTTGAAACATGAGTAAGAAAATGGAGCTAGGGAAAAGTAAGGAGAAGAAAAAAAGAAAAGAGAAGAAAAGAAAAATGTATTGAATGAAGGGTGTCCTGTTAGTTTTTTGTGTGTATTGGGATTTGGCCCAGTGCTGCCTCTTGGGAGCTCAGACACTTGGAAATGCTTCCAGACCTGGGTCTGGAAGGAGAGATTGGCCTGAGAAAAGTGCCGTTCACTCCTTTCTTGTTTTGAGCCACTTGTTCATGTTCAGTACATGTGTAACTGTGGCATTTCAGTTCAAATTTATTCCCTGTTTAAATTGCTCTTTCTTTCAGTACATTTCCATAACTAACCTTTCATTCTGTTTCTTCCTATCTGCCCTTTGAGATAATGCCTCTGGCATAGAAGTCACCAGTTGTGTGCCTAAGGTTTTTTTTCAAGATTGTTGGGGTTAGCTTGTCCCTCACAAACCCGGCTAGGCCGGCTGAGCCTGCAGACATCTCTACTGAGCCTGCGTGAATGTCTGATCTTTGACATCAAAGAGTGGAGGGTTCTACCTCCAGATGCTATCTATTAATGCTGCCATCTTCTGAACATGCAGAAGGCCTGCACCAGCACAGACCACTGAAAGACTCCTTCAAACCCTTTAGCCAGTCACAATCCCCCAAGCCTCCCATCGCCCCTAACCACTTTCCCCTAAATGTAAGGTCCTTCTCACCATAGATAAGACTGATCAGAGATGCAAATCTCACACCTTCTCTCAATGACTGCCTTGTGATCAAACCTTTTTCTACTGCAAAGACATCTTTGGTGATTGGCTTTGGGCAAATGGACCCCGCTTGGTTGGGTAACACATGGAGCCAGGGAAAGCAGACACAGAGTAAAGCAAGAGGCACAGAGTAACTTGACTGGATTCTGGTCACGGGTTTAGTTGTTCGTGAAGGACAGTGTCCGAAAGACTCCCTCACAGAGGACCAGAGCCTGGCCAAGGGCCCGAGTGGGGACTGGATTTTGAGCCCCTGCACATGGGTTGAGAATCCAAAGACGGGAGGCAGGACTCATACTTCCAGAGCATGAACCTGTGCAGCCAGAGAGACCCCACGCTTGAAATTTAATGCTCTGAGATTACCATCTGGAAATTTTTGTAGTTCTATCTTGAATTTGCATTTTATAAGTGAAGGTGGATGGGACAATGGAGCATGAACCAGGGACCTGGAGCCACTGCTTTTGAGCCCTCTTGCTTCCCACAGCCTCCTGACTCCCAGGAGCAGGTTCTCAGCGGCAGGCAACCACTGGCCCCTCTGCCTGGGGCTGCGGCCTGGGCGTGATCACCGCTCCCATGCCACACACCCCTGTGGGGCTGGGTCTCACTTGTCCTACAGGCGTTTTCATGCCCGAGGGAATGCAACCCCGCGTAGCAAATAAAAAACAGCCTGGCAAGTCAAGAGAAAAACTGCGGGAGAAGGAAAAAAGGTTTATCTTCTGCTTTTTATACAAGAAGACCCACATTTTAATTTTGTCCTGGGCCCCACAAGTTATGTAGCTAGCACTGGTGATGGGATGGGTGGGGGGAGCTAGGATGGCAGGAGGACTGAGGGCGAACCCCAACTCCATGGCGTGACCATGGAAGCCAGTGCTGGGGACATGAAAGGCAGGAGGTTGAGTTCAGGTGAATGCGTGGTGGGACATTCTGAATCCTTGCTTATGTGGTGGTTGGTGTTTCAGTCTTGTTTTATGTGTGGGCGAGGGTCCATCTGACTCGAATAGCCAAAAGTGAGGCCAGAAAGTGCTGACTATGTGCAAAGCCCCAGCTAGGCCTTGAGAGGGAAAATAAAGGTGATTATACATTCTCTTGATCCCAAAGGTGTTTGCAGAGGACCGAATTTTTCTTTTAGCCTTCTTATATGATGGAATGAATTACCATGATGAAATCCAGTTGTCTATGACGCACTTAATGTGAATGTAATTTTTGAAAGAAAATGACTATTACATTCCATATATTCCATAGCACTCTCTTGTGTGTGTGTTTTAATCTGCAGGGGTGGGGGGGGGAAACCTAATATTTTCTCACTTAGGTTTGGCATCTTTATTCATATGTAGGGTAGACTGGCTATTGCTTCTGATAATGAAACTGGGAAACCAGAAAGTAAATTCTGTCCATTCGGGATCTCACTCAGAGCCTCTAAGTTGTGCAGTGTCGGGCAAAAGGCGCAGACAGTGCTCTACACCTCTGCTTATTTTTAACAAAATGGAACTTAATTAAACATAATTTGGGCTCTTAATGTATTCTACTGAAACGTTATAATTTCAGAGTTGCTACTGCTAACTACAGGTCAGTGGTAGGAAAGTTTTAAACCATATTTTGTAGCAAACTTGATGTAGAATGGCAAGGGATCAGGGAGAGGACGTTTGCAAGGGGGTAACATCGGGTTCATCTGACACTTTGAATTTTTATTTATTTAACAAGCACTCATAGAGTGCTTACTATTGTGTCAGGCACTGTTTCAAGTGCTTTACAAATACTAATTAATTTGGTACTCATAACAATCAGAGCTGACTTATCCAGTAGGCACAGTGCCTAGGGTCTTGTTTTTTTTTTCCTTTTTTTTGTCTTTTTTCATGACCGGCAATAGGATCGCAACCCTCGGTGTCGCGCCCGCACCGCGCTCAACCAGTGAGTGGACCAGTCTCTATATGGGATCCGACGCCCTCGCGCCGCACTCCCAAGTGCTGCACTCTACTGAGTGCGCCACTGGTCCGGCCCGTTGTTTTAATTTTATCTTTCAAAATCAGAAAAAAAAATCGAATATAATAATAAACATATGTATAATGAATCCAGCTTGTATTATATTCGTCTTTATACCATTGCTGTTATAAAATGTAATTTTTAATATTATTTTATGGAGGAAGGGACCCACGAAGGCAAATGTACCCAGGGCCCACAAAAGTCTTAATATGGTTCAGATAACAACTCTACTATGATCTTAGTTTTATGGATGAGGAAACTGAAGCACGCTTAAGTGACTTGCCAAATGCTACACAGCTAGAAAGTGACAGAGCTGAGACTCAAGTCCAGTTAGTCTGTTTCCAGTGTTCCATTGTCGGGCCTTAAAAACTAACGCCACCTTAAGTGACATTACAAGTGGTGCCATTATGGTCCCACAAGGGCATATTAATGTTGCAGCCTAAGACGGCGCCAGGAGGAAGTAGGGTGGGGGTGTCTGCGGGAACCTTGCCTTAGCCCTTATTGGCCAAATATGCGCTTCCACGCTCCTGAACACTGCGTGATTGCAACAGCTAGGCATTGAGACAGGATGCATGCCCTTGACCTTTAAGCTGATAAGATTATGTAAAAAACCAACCTCCCTTCCCCATTTGCCTTTAAAAGCAAGTGCTTGTGTGATAATAAACGGAACTGCTCCACAGAACCCTGCCGTGTCTGAGTGTCCTTTAACCGGGCTGTTTGGGGCCAGCGGTGTGCTCACCTCTCTTCATGGCTCTCTTCCCCCATCTCCTTCCAAAAGGGGACTGGAGGGAAAGAGGAATCTGGGCCGTTCACTCGCCCACCAAAAGGAACGAGGCTAGGGCTGTTCGGGTCGGCCAGCGGCGGACCCGACATTCCATGGAACATTATGCTGAACTATGTAGATATGCTCTTCAGTGGAGTATTTCACATGAATTTTCCAGATAGCTAAACAATTAGCTCTCTACAAAACCAAACCTTTTTGTTTTAATAATTTTGGAAGAAGGTCTTCCATTCATTTGTTATTTACTTCTTTGCCTTATTAATTACATTATCCTGAACATAATCTGGCCTTTTTCATGATGATGATGTCTTTGTCCATTGCTAGCCTTTACTGAGTATTTTTTATGTACCTGGCAGCATTATAAGATTTATATGTATGAGTATTAACTCATTAAATTCTCACAACCCAATGAGGCTGATTTTATAGATAAGGAAACCAAAGTTAAGTGAGGTTGAGCTACTTATTCAAGTTCACCCAGCCGATTGGTAGCAATTTAACCCAGACATCCCGGCCCCAAAGCTGATGCTCTTAACCTGTCAAGAGTAGCAGCTTTGTATTGTACAGAATAGAGTTATGCTCTTAGGAGCTTTACTCCTACCCTTTATATCTTCAGATCAATCTGTTCTTTTAAAGCTTATGTTGACTTTTCGTGACATCTGTCATCTCTCTCCCTCTCAGATAGTTGGCTGATAATTTTAGCCATGTTTATTTCCAGTACTCACATTTATTTACTCGATTATTGAATGCCTGCTGGGTACCAGGTGTTGCGCCTCTTAGCTGCTTCCAAACTACTTTAATGAAAGAATCAGAAAGCCCATTTTCCTAGTGTTGTGTGTGTCCAGACTTGTCAGCACATGTTCTGTGAAGAGTTGGCTCCTGTAATCAGCTTTCGTGATCCTTATTGCCTGGCCTTCTCAGGGTGATTTGAATGCTTTGAGGGCTCTTGTTGGTTAATGTTCATTTAGTTTTTGGTTTTCAGCTAAGATTTCAATAGTGAGCACTAGTATGTGGCATGGCAGATATTATTTTATGTAGGGGGAAAATACTTGGCATGATGATGTAGTTGAGCACGTGGCATGACAGAATCCGTTTGCCTGGTGCACTGCAGTGTCTTCATGGCCTCTATTCAGTGGTGTTACAAATGATTTCAGTGGAAAATAAGACTGCATTGGGCTATTCTGGGTTCTTCTTCCCTTAAGGCTCAATCTTAAATACTAAGCCTGAAACTGGGAGGCACTTCATCTCATATATTCCTACTTACATATCTGCCCTCTCAGTGTTTTCATGTAGGAATAAATGCTTTTTATTGTCGTAATGCCTGCTTATAGCAAAATGTCTCATTAATAATGTTGTGGCCTTCGTGACTATTTTAGAGTTTTATAATCCATCTGGACATAACTCTAGGATTTGAAGACCACTCCCTACCATCAACTGGATTCCTTTCTGTGAACCTCGTTCACAGCCCTCACGAAACATGTTACCATGTCCTAGACCTTATTGTTTATGACTGGTCCAGAATACTGTGCTGATTGGGAATGAGTTTATAAGCCCACAGAGTATTGATGGTTTCTGGGCTCTACTGCTCAGTTGTCATGGAAATATCTGCAGACCTTTGTAGGCTTTGGAATATTAACTGATATTTTGGATAAGAGGAAAACAGATAAGGGATGAGTAAATTTCTAGAAACATCTGCATCTGTTTTTTAAAAAAACAAATTACTCTAGACTACTACCTAAGTCACAGTTTACAAACAGGCGGTCCACAGGTTGGATTTGGGCCACAGATGGTTTTTTTGGCCTGCATCTTAAACTACAAAACTGTTAAATCAATTGATTTCATTTAAAAATCAGGAAATTTTACTATATGTATTCCAGATTTATATTCTTTTGAAAACTGGGTGATCCAAGAGCATCAGACCCATGTTCCTGCATAGTAGCGGTTGGCTGGAGCTGGGTAGCACTGGCACCATGGACAGGCCTTGCCCTGCCCCTGTTGCCACAAACCGTCCACAATCCCATCTCCTTACTTATTTTGCCTGCCTGTCCCCTGGGGGCATTGAATTTTGTATCCCGTAATATTAGACTATGAAGGACATAAGCTCAAAAGTTCAGGACCACAGTACCTCTGCTGAGTTTTCTGCTTAGTTAATATAATCTTAAAAACTAATACTGAAAAGTAATACACACTCATAAAAAATTAAAACACTGCAGAAATGTGTACAGTAGGAAGTACGAGTCTGGTGACCTCGTTGATTCAACAATTCTCTTTCTTCACTCCCCAGAAATAATACTGTTAACGGTATCTTTTGTATTTTTTTCTGTGAATATGATTCTTTATCCAATTGGGGTTACCTACTTTTTGTAAGGCTGTATGTGTGTACAAATATTGGGTCCACATGCACAAAGAGCGATGTAGTATATTAAAGTAATTATCCATATAATTAACAAACTCTTGCTGAAATGTCTGAATATTAGAGAAAAATGTTTTTTAATTTTAATGTCTAATTGCCTTCATTAATCATCCTTTCAGATCCTTTCTTCATGGAACAAATCTATGTATTTAGTAGATATTTATTGAGTTCCTATTATGTTCAAGGCAGTGAGTTAGGCAGAGGGGAAATACAGAGATAAATTGAAAACGAGATCAACAACATTAACATCGGAAAGAGGGTAATTAATTTTGTTTCCCAAAAGGAATGAGATGAAGGTGTTGGATTTTGAATTCAACATACCCTGTTTTTAGTGGATCAAATCTGAAAGTGTAGGGATTACAGAAGTCTCAGGAATAATACAAACATGAAGAGGTAGATCAAAATAAGAGGTTCAAAGTTCAAGGGTTCAGATCCCCATACCCAGTAGGTTCAGCTGAGTGGGGGTCCTGCTAGGAGGTGATGTAAAGCTGGTAGAAGGTGGGCTCCCCAAGTGCTGAGGGTGAGGTGCAGTGATGAAGAGCTTAGTGGTATCGGATGACTTGCAAAAATATAGATCCACAAGTGTGTGGTCTGTGTTCAGACAGGTGAAAACCACCACAGTGGAACCCTGACTGCTGGTGTCATAACTCGTAATCTTCTCTCCCAAGAGGATTTTGATGATAATTTTGCTGAGATAAAGTTGAGATGAGAGAGCTGCAAAGGTAGGAATAAAATTAGAGATGAGTTTGGGAGAAATGTAAAGAGAAAGTAGAATTTTGCCTTTGAAGTCTTAGTCTTATATGTCAGTTACCTAAAAACAGTATTTTTGTCATTGTTAAACACACTCCTTAATTAGAGAATGGGAAAAACTGCCAATCTTTAAGGAAATAAAAAACCAAAACCAAACCAAAAACCCATAAAGGCTTTTCTTTCCTCTGCAGTTTTTCAGATAGTGGGGGCCTCTTGGAAACAATAGAAAATACCTATTTGTTGTGGATCTGTGGTCGCTTAAAATGTACTTAACGAAGAGCTTGTGCAAGCGGCCCTTGTGAAGCAGGGTCATGACGTGGTGTGACTTGTCTCCACTTTCCTTTTATGTTTACTCAGTGGGGAAGTTTTCCTTGCTCTTGGGTAAAAGCTTGAGCAGTCCTATGACTTTTCACATCATACTTAAATAACAAAATAGCTGACTGTCACTGTTAGTCACCAAACACAGTCTCAATTCAGAACTTAAAATGTCTCATCCCATGATATGGGCAAAACTCCAAACCTGATTTATGTATAAATCTTCCCTCCCCCAGCAGGAAGCTTTAATCCGGGGGTGGGGTATAGTTGGTTCTTTTTTTCTCTCTATGCTCCTCCTCTCCAAGTTTGATAATGTGGTTTCTTATCTCTCCGGGTCTGGAACCAGTGGGGAGAGCGAATGGAAGTGATCGTGAGAGCTTTACATGAAGGTGCAGGTACGAGTGGTTCTTTTTTTCTCTCTATGCTCCTCCTCTCCAAGTTTGATAATGTGGTTTCTTATCTCTTCGGGTCTGGAACCAGTGGGGAGAGCGAATGGAAGTGATCGTGAGAGCTTTACATGAAGGTGCAGGTACGAAGCTTTACATGAAGGTGCAGGTACGAGATGGCTCTGTGGTCATCTTCTTGCTTCTCGTCTCTCCCCTCTCTGAGCAGTTCAGTCTTGAAACTATTAGGTGGGGCTGAGCAAGGACCATTCTGGGGGGTGCTTGGCTGAGGTGCCCAGAGGGGTGGCAGAGCCCAAGTGAGGGGAGGAGGGCTGTCTCTCAGAGGGGCACCTTGGTGTGGCATGTCCAGACCCTAAGCAGGCGAAAGAGGGCAAAAGCACAGGAGGGCTGCCCAGGGCAGGGCACTGGGGTGGAATGAGTCGAGGAGCGTAACTGGGTAGGAGGGCGGCTGCCACAGGAGGCCAGAGCCTATGTAAGGTGAGGAGAGTCCCTCAAGGGGGTGACAGCCTGGTGCAGAGTGGCCAACCGAGCAGGAGGGTGGCCTGGTGTAGGGTGTCAGAGCATGGACAGGGTAGCGAAGGCGTCACTCCACATGATAGGGTATAAAATCGGCAACTTACTTTCAAATGATTCAGGAAAAAGGTTCTAGTACTGTATGTACCACACCTGTGTAAGTCTGAGATTGTTTCAAAATAGAAACATTTTCAAAAATGGCACATATTCTCCGGGACTGGCGTGTGTTTAAAACTAACAATTTCATGTATGCCATTGTGTATTTGGAGATTGTCACTCCCTGCCCCCACTGCCTCCACCCCCGCACCTTCAGGGACCTCTCTGCAGTTCTTATCATTCAGCATATTGCTCATTCCTTCTACAACCTCTGAGTCAGTCTATGCCATCAGCTTCTCTCTACTGAGGCCTTTGCCTTTCTAGGTGGCCCTTTGGACAGGATGTATGATGACCTCCTGCCAGCTTTCTCTACTGTGCGTTTCTTCTGTGTGAAACCCATGCGCCCTTTGCCCTGACAAATTCTGGACATGCAGGCTGACCTCAACCCAGCCACCTTTCCCTGGCGCATTGGTCAGTTGCTATCCAGTCTGTCTCTCACCCTTGAGTGCTCAGGTGGAGTCACGCACAAGTGCAGTGTGTCCCCACCCACAGAGTTCTTTCCAAGGACATATCACTCTTCAAAAATTCCTCATTTTGATCTCCAGCAACCACATGCTTTTATATGCTCAATGTGGATGAGGGGTTTAAGACTTATGCAACTCTGGTTTTGACGTAAATAATGGTGATGTAAGATATTAACATTGGGTGAAGCTGGGCACAACACATGTTATACCAGTCTATATATGTTAGGTTATATAATAAGTTATATAAAATCGATTAATGTGTAACTTTCTTAATTCTGTATATTTAACATGCCCTGAATTCACTTAGAGTTTTTAATTCAATGCTGTGTTCTCCAAAGTAGGGTTTGCACATCCCAGTGGATGTTCAGGTTGATTCTTCCCAATTATATAAATTTGAAAAACTAAGATGTGATCCAAAACAGTAGTATTATCAATGTACCTGTGCCAATGGTCTTCAAAACTCCTTCAGGCAGCATTTCTCCATAAGAATCTTCATGATAGTTTTAAAAAAGTTTTCTCATATTCTTATTTCTAATAGGCAGTGGCTATGCCTTTTGGGGGGCCTAGATCAGTAAGTTACATATATTCTATAATTTTCTAAAAAGCATTATGGCCTTAATGAATCATCAGAGTAATTGTCCTCTTCATTCAGAGAAACATACCATTTCTGGTTAGAATGAATCGTAGATGCTATCCAGTTTAGTTGACTGCTAACTGCTTGAATCTACTTTTTGAAATCCTCATCTAGCATTCTCCTAGCTCGGTTTCATGCTGTGGCCTTCACAGCCTTGGGTGCTCAGAGGCACTGCTTCAAATGCTAGTGTGGGGAGCACTGGGGAAGGTGAATGATGACCTGGCACGGATCCAGTTCTCCCCATTCCCTCATTGAACAAAAGCAGCTGGAAGAGCATCTGACTCACTTAATCAGCTTCTGTACTGGATTTAATTTGCTGAAAGTATTCCATTGCTAAAGGAAGTGACCCTTGAGCTGAGTCTAGGTTAGCTATACAACAATATGGTAAGGTTGTAACAAGCATGAGTAGAGGTTAGCTATACAACAATATGGTAATTGGACACAACCATTTGAATGGCAAAATATTTAGCCTTAAATAAGCAATAGTGGAGTAATGGCACAGGTAATGCCAGAGTAATAATCTCCAAAAATTCTCCATAAAAGCAATAAGTAAACTGGCAAAAATTGTCAGAGTCAACTTTTTCAAAACTCTGGAAATTAACCAAAGGCTTTCAGTGATCTGGAGTGCGTTCAAGAAAAATGGTTGAATCTCAGCAAAAGCAGTGATATTTGTGCCATTTGAACTTGCCCTATTACTATCCCTTCTCTCCAGTTGCATGGTAGTCTTGAAAAAAAAGAAAACAGCCTGCAATCATGGTAAAAATCAGCAGCCTGGCAGCCACTGGAAGAAGCAGAATAGAGTCAGACCTCTTTCAAAGACTTATTACCAGAGCATTGACTTTATTTGACCCTCTGGTTGTTCCCTGGAGGACCCACTTGCAAGGCTTTCTTTATTTGACATGACTCAGTGTGGAGCTCACCTAGTGGGAAAAGCTTTTTCTCTTTAGCATTAGTCAAAACAATTAGGAGTAATTCTTTAACTTTGTGCTGTCACAGGTGGTGGATTACAGTTGGGGTAAACAATAGACTAACCAAAAGCTTAAAAGGAAAAGATGGGGAACAAGATGTCCTTAGGAACATTGAAAAACCTGACATATTCTTAGGAAACTAGAAGGTTATGCACATGCTTGGGGTTGTGTATTCCCAGGACCCTATGCATACTCAGGAAAGACCTGAGAAGGCCCTAAACTCTCACCTCTGGATGACCTTAAGGGTTGAGGCAAACAGGAAATGAAGGCGAAGGCAGAGCTGTTAACTGTCCAACTGAGTGTTAGGGTTTTGCTAAGTCCCTTGGCAAATACTGGGAAACTTATTGGTCCCAGGAATTTAAAGAAATCTCTATCCATTCATTATATGACCACTAAGCTAATTGAGCAGATACTTCAGTGGCCACACATAGTAAAGAATACAGAGTTTACCAGAGTATTTCAGAAAAGTCACTAAACAAACAAGAAACAGCAACAGAACCAAACCCTGGGAAAAGAGAATTCTACTTCCAGAGTTGCCACAATATATTATTTAAATGTCAAGTTTTCAACAAAAAATTATAAGATATGCAAAGAAGCAGGAAAGTAGGCCCATAAAAAGGAGAGGGGGAAAAAAAGCAATTAACAGGAACTGTCCTTGAGAAAGTCCAGATGTTGGTTGCCACAATATATTATTTAAATGTCAAGTTTTCAACAAAAAATTATAAGATATGCAAAGAAACAGGAAAGTAGGCCCATAAAAAGGAGAGGGGGAAAAAAAGCAATTAACAGGAACTGTCCTTGAGAAAGTCCAGATGTTGGAATTACTAGACAAAGTTAAACAATCAGCTATTGGCTAATAAACACATGAAAAGATGCTCAACATCATTAGTCATTAGGAAAATGCAAACCAAAACCACAATGAGATATACTTCATACCTACTTGGATGGCCACAATAAAAAAGACAGGTAACAGCAAGAGTTGGTGAGAATGTGAAGAATCTGAAATCCTCATACATCATTGGTGGGAAAATAAAATGATGTAGTTGATTTGGAAAACAGTTGGAAGTTCCTCAAAATGTTTGGCATAGAGTTACCATATGATCCAACAATTCCACTCCTTGGTATAAACCCAAGATGACCGAAAACGTATGTTAATGCAAAAACTTTTACATGAATGTTCAAGGAAGCATTATGAATAGTAGCCCAAGTGGAAACAACCTAAATGTCCATCAACTGATAAATGGATAAACAAAATGTGGTATATACGTACAAGGGACTGCTACTCAGAAATAAAAGGAAATGAACTACTGATATACACTGCAATCTGGATGAATCTCAAAATAATTATGCTGAGTGAAAGAAGGCAGACAAAAACGAATAGATAACTGTATAATTCCATTTATATAGAATTCTAGAAAATGCAGACTAACCCATAATGACAGAAAGCAGATCAGCAGTTGCCTGTAGGGTAATGAGGGGTTGTAGGAGCATGAGGTGATGAATATGTTCATGATCATGATTATGATGATGGTTTCACAGTTGCATACATGTGTCAAAACTTACTGAATTCTATAGTTTAAATATGTGCAATTTTTTGGACATCAATTATGCATCAATAAAACTGTTAAAAAAAGATAAGTGCTGTGTCGAAGCCACCCACAGGAAGCTGTGGTAGTATGGAAAATGGGCATATCCAGGACAGCTGATAGGCCAGAGGTCTGGGACTTGCCTCTCTTTTTATTTTTATTTATTAATTGACATGTATTGATTGTACATATTTATGGGGTACAGAGTTATATTTCAATACATGTATATAATGTGTGATCAAATATTGTACATATTTATGGGGTACAGAGTTATATTTCAATACATGTATATAATGTGTGATGATCACAGGGTAATTAGCATATTTGTCATTGCAAAAATGTATCATTTCTTTGTGATGACAGCATTTGAGCTCCTCTCTTCTAGTTAAACTGTTGTTAATTATAGATGGCTACCACTCCTGTACAACACTAGAACTCATTTTTCCTGTCTAGCTGTGACTTCGGATGGGACTCTTTTCTTTATTCAGCACATTCACTCTCACTCCACAAATGGAGCCTGCTTTGAACCAGGGTCCGAGACTGGGGCCCTAATGTTTCGGAAACAGGATCATCTTCACAGCACCGGTCTGATAGCTTTAGACATCCTAGGATACTCATATTCCACATATCTATTGGCCCTTAAAGGCAAGCTCTAGGCATCTGCTGGCATTTACAGAGTGATGATCTAGAGAGAAAAACACCGCAGTCAAGCTAATGCCAAAGCTGGAGCGATGTAGGCACAAAACTAGGGCAGGAACAGATGGTTTGGGAGTCACAGGACAGCAATTGAGAAGGTAGAGAAGGGTCTAAATGAAAGCAAGAAGTCCAGGTTAGCCTAGAAGCTCTCTCCCTTTACACGGGGGTTGGCTTCCCCTTTCCATCATGGGATGGGACAGGGTAAAAAAGTCCAGGGTGCCTGCCAGACAGTGTTTAAAGAACTCTGCTTTTTTTTTTTTTTTTGCAGCTGGTGGGTACATGGATCTGAACCCATGACTTTAGTGTTATAACACAGCTCTCTAACAACTGAGCAACCAGCCATCTCCCCATCTGTTACTCTTAATAGGTGTTAGCCCATGATCTAGGTCTAGCCAACTAAAGTCCTTGAATTGAAGGAAAAAGGACCCTCTCTTTTCCCTGTGATTATGAACTAAGGATTATGTTGATCTACAATTTACAGTGGGTGAGGAAGAGCTTGTCCAAGAATAAATCCAAGAAAGAAGAAAGTGACGCTAACAGAAGAAGAAAGAGAGATCCTTGGATCCAAATGTACATAAAGCCAGTTTTGCCTTACTAAAGTTCCCATGCTGGATCATAAAACGAGTCCCAATAAATGTAAAAGAACTGAAATTGTAGAGTAGGTTCTCTGACAACAAGAGAATTAAATTAGAAATCACTAAGAAAAGGATACCTGAAAAATCCCCAAAACATTAGGAAAGAAAAAAATTCTACTGTCAAGGCAGGAAGCAAAAGGCTTTTTCTGCCATGTGTCTTTTCTTCAGCGAAGGAGTTTATACCCAGAAGCACCTCACATCCTCACCCTGTTTCTCATGGACAGGAATGGGTTTCCAGCCCATCCCTAAACCTAATTGGCAAAGGACAATGAGATTATGGTGACTGGCTCAGGACAATCATTGCTCATGTCTCTGTTTAAAGAGGGACTCATCCTCTCTGAGAATATTAATCTTTCTCATCAAAATAAAATTAAGTTCTCTTTGTGAAGAAGGGAGGATGGAAGGAAGTAACTGCTGAGTAAACAAGAACACTTCTCTCCACGACATTCTAGTCTATAGACTTGCACAGTTGTATTTCTGTCTTTTAGGGTAAGTCGATCATCCAAAATGCTTTCTGGATGGATGGAAGCATGGCAAATCATGAGCAAATAAATGTGTATAAATTCATATTTTATTATATTTATTTACATCTGAAAGGAATCGATGTCAGTTACTTGTTTAATCATTACACATGGGATGTTTTTACAGAAGAATCCTGAACTCAAAAGACAATTCCAATACTAGCAGTTCAATCTAAAATGAAAACTTNAGCAATTGAGAAGGTAGAGAAGGGTCTAAATGAAAGCAAGAAGTCCAGGTTAGCCTAGAAGATCTCTCCCTTTACATGGGGGTTAGCTTCCCCTTTCCATCATGGGATGGGACAGGGTAAAAAAGTCCAGGGTGCCTGCCAGACAGTGTTTAAAGAAGGATAGGGCAGGGAATCAGCTAGCCAAACTGAAGGAAAACAAATGTAGAGCTGTGGTCTCCTAAGTGGGGTTTCACCCCAGGTATATGCACAATGACTTCTTTTTTCTTTAAATAATAAGAAATAAACTAAACCAGTTATATTTAATATGTAGGTAACATTATATATATATTTAAGATAAATATACATATATGGTGATTTATATAAAATTTACTTATAAATATGGTGTGCAATCAAAAACGTTTGGAGACCACTGTAGTATAAACGCGGATAAATGCCTGGCAAACTTGACCTTTCTCCCTTGTCTTCATAGCAGAGCTCCCGTTCTTGTGCAGACACAGGCTTGCCCTTCCCCACCCTACCTCTTACTACCCTCCCTCTGCTTTTTTTTTTTTTTTTTTTTCAG
>NW_007726496.1:133132-134173 GCF_000696425.1 Galeopterus variegatus | reverse complement strand
AAAACTTCCTACTATTTTCATCAAAACGACAAGTACAGAGTGAGTTTTTAAACTATATAATCTCAAAAGTACTTTATTCACAGAAATTATGAGGATTTTAAAATAATACAGGAAACCATCAAGCAAAGTTGTAATGAAGTTTGTGAAGATGACAAATAGATCGTGCTCAGTGGCAACCCACTCTAAATTTCACAGAAGTGATTTGTTGGATGGCCACTGAGTTATAATTGATATCTGCATTTTATTGGGATTATAGGACATAATCTTGTATTTTATAAAATAAGAAATAAAATAATTGGCTTAGATCGTGAACACGGGGATTCTCTATTCTGTCGTTGGATGGAGAGTTCTATGAATGTCATTTAGACCAAGAATGTTAATAGCATTGTTCAGGTCTTCTAAGTCCTCACGGATTTTCTGGGGTTTTTTGGTCGTTGTTGTTGTTCTATCAATCACTAAAAGAGGAGTCAAAATCTCCAACTATAATTTTAGAATCACCTATTTTTCCCTTTCAGTGATACCAGTTTTTGCTTCATGTATTTTGGATCTCTTATTAGAGGCATATACCTTTAGGATATTGTATCTTCTTGATTAATTGGCTCTTTTTTCATTATAAAATATCACTCTTATTGCTGGTAATATTCCTTGTTTTGAAGTCTGCTTTGTTTAATACTAATACTTAAACCTTATTTGGACAGGTCTAGAGAAGCCTTTACTTTACCGTTAGTAAGTAAAGCAAATTTGAATGTCTCTCAGCCCTCTGTGAGCTCTAGTTGTTGTTCAGTTGCCCTGGAGTTGTTCTTTGCACAATCTTATGGAACTTCACCCCATGCATGTATAGCTCAGCATTTGGCCAAAGATTCAAGGGGACCCCATGCAGATTTCTAGATCTTTTGTGTAGTTCCTTCCTCTCTGATACTCTTCTTGCAAGTTCCCCCTGCCTTAACCTCCCCAAACTCCGATCTCTGTACCATCAACCCAGTGAGATTATGGTGCTCTGCGAGGGAGGGTCCCCTTCTCTGCACTACAGAGAGTGCCTCC
>NW_007726496.1:129622-132446 GCF_000696425.1 Galeopterus variegatus | reverse complement strand
AGTGAGATTATGGTGCTCTGCGAGGGAGGGTCCCCTTCTCTGCACTACAGAGAGTGCCTCCAGGCAGAGAGCTGAGATGTTCGTAGGCTCCCCTTGTTTGTTACCCTTCTCTCAAGGATCACTGAGCTGTGTATTGTCCAACGTCTCATCTATTTTGTCCAGTTTTCCAGTTGTTTATAGCAGGTGGGCAAGTCTAGTAGAAGTTACTTTTTTTCGTGGCCAGAAGCTGCCTTGGCTCTTGTAGGAATTTATGATTGATATTGCAGCAGCCATTTTGTGACATTGAGGGAAAAGCCAAGAGGAGCTCAGAGAAACAAGTCAGAGCCGCCATCATTGTGGGTGAGATTAACCAACACTCGAACTACCTACTTCTGGACCTCTTGTTAAATGTGTTATTATTATGTAAAATAACTACTCCTATTCTTAAAGCCAATTTTATTGGGGCATTCTGTTATTTGCAGGCACATTTTCTAACTCATTCATAAATAAAAAGCCTCATTATTAGAAGGGAAAATAAATATACTATGAAGCCTAGGCTAGTTACTGCAAATGAGCATTAAATTTAAGTTCAAGGTGAAAAGATACATGTTAGGGGCTACATAATTCTTCCTGGCCTGTAAAATATAAAATATTCTGAAGAAGCTCCCCTTTCTTGGGAGAGAATTCTAAAAAACAATATTGGGCAGGACTTTACACAAGAGTCAAAAGAAGATGGATGCTTAGATGTTGGGGGCAGTCCCAGTAGATTAGTAGATTCTTACCTCTCTCAACACATCATAACTGCCTGTGACTACCAGCTGTTGAGTAAGTTGCCTTTTTACTTCCTCAGTGGTTATGGTCCAGCAGAATAATTTCCTTAATTGTAATGTGGCTGATAGCACAGATACTTAAGAACAAAATGGATTTATCTCTTGTTATGTTTGCTAAGTTGAACAAGCCAAAATGGAATAAAGTCTTTGTATGTCTTCATCTACGCCCCCTGATAATACTTACTACAGGATTAAGACCTAACTGAATGCCATAGTTTCCATTAGAATGAAAGGACCCATACATTCCCTTTCCCAAGCAACAAGCAGATTGCCTTTTGTTTACACATTTTAACTGCCACATGGAAGAGTCCTTCCTCTTTGTTGGAAGCATGTGGAATGGTCTTCAGGTGGCAGGACAGGAGAAATAATTATAGGTCCATTAGACTGTTACAACATAGCTGTTCTTTTCTGACATTTATTTTTCTCATCTGCAAAATGGGGATAATAATGGCTTCTCTAACCCATAAAGTTGGATCAGATGGGATAACGTGTGTTAAAAAGCTCTGAAAAGTATCTTGCTGAAAACTACCAGCATGAGGTTAGTGGAAGTGTCCGGGCTGTTCACACGACTAGGTTTCTCCGTGCAGAGAGAGCTGAGATCTAAAATCATTTGGAGGGAATAAGAATGAGGATCCAGGCAAAAAATATAGACATAAAATACATAGTGGGCCAATGTAGGCTTTGAAAAACTCTGATGTTTCATATGTGTTGGGAATTCAGAGCAGGAAAAAGGGTAGGATTCTTCTAGAGATGCCCAGAAAGAAGACCTGGGATAGGAAAGGTCATGAACCCATTTCTCTTATTATTTATTTCAATTTATTTGACAAACCTTATTTTGATGAGTGTGACCTCCCTCACTTCAGAGGCAAGTAAAATATCTACAGGTAATCAGGGTATTTTCTGGCATTTTCCAAATTGCTCAGAGTACCCACAAATCATATTGCTGTGTTCCAAAAGCATCTACTTAAAAGAGCAAAGAAGACTATGGGATAATTTAGTGGATTAAATGCCAGAGGCGTGTTCTTGAGACATGCATTCCTCTTTGTCTATACTTGACTTCTCTTTGCTATGAAGAACCATAGATTCTTGTCGAAGTGACTTGCCTCAAGCTCAGATGAAGCACCCAGCAGATCAGCAACGCTGTCTCTTGTGCTATGAAATCTGATGCAATTCAGCTGTTGAGGTGCATGCTATGTAGACTTACAAAGTATTATTTTGATTTGTAAAACTGATTAGCCTCTTCAGCTCTAGGCTATAGTGCATTTAAATCTTTTCTCAACAAAAAATGAATTAGTACTTTCTGTGAAAGTATGACAAATGCTGTGATTGAATGGGTTAGGATAAATCAAGCAAGGTACTGGAAAATAAACCACATTAAATATAATTTAGTCCTCCATTCAAATGACAAATAGTAGTGGTCTCCTTGTAGGTATATTGAAAATTAAGCCCGGTAGCTGTTATAAATCTATTGGTCACCTTTAATTTCCCCTGAAGAGTTTTATTATTCCATTATTTCATGTGATATTTCTAACTGGTAACCATGAATCACCTTCTATTATGTTAAAGATTTTGGCTGTGACGAATGTGGCAGTTGCCCTCTGGGTCAGTAAAATGTATTCAGGTGTTGCCAGCTCCTGTCAGGTGTCTGACTAGTTGAATGTGTCTCATTCTACTTTTTACTTAAGAGAAAGCATGTTTTGTTAGACATATTTCTTGTTTCCTCCTCTTTCAGTTAATAATTAAAATAGTAATTGGTAACTTTCAGTAAAAATAACCATTGGTTTTATTTTTCTGCTCTAACTTATGTTTCAGGAAGTAACTTCTAGGTAGTTGAATGTTACCTTCAAACACAAAGTAGAAAATGGGATTCAAACTGGATTTAATCTTGAGACATCCAGAAAAACATAAGTCAAGAGCAAGGTATTGGCATCGGATTGGTACTGAACAAGTGATCTGGATAATTGCCTCCATTTTTCTTCTGATGTGCAATACCTCACACTGCCAAAAAAAAAAAA
>NW_007726496.1:98495-129203 GCF_000696425.1 Galeopterus variegatus | reverse complement strand
AAAAAAAAAAAATATCGCCTATGTTTTTGGCATGTATGTCCAATTGAGTTTTTTGTGCTTCTTGAGGCAGGTCTTTACTGTGTTACATTTTGAGAATTTTCTCCCCCAACCAACCCATTTAATGAGTTGTGTTAGAATGAGTGGTGCCTCCCCTACCCCCACCCAGAACCTTCCTGAGATCTCAGAGCCCGGCACTGATGGAATCACGGGGATGCGGAAAGCTGGCAGCCTTCTCAGGCGGTCAGCCTGAGCACGCCTCCCACAAGCCTATTCCTTTTTTTCCAAAAACTCCAATCAAAGGAAATGAAATTCAAAGCAAAATCAAGGACACCTTGACTAAAACAAGATTGGGGATAGTAGCCTCCAATGTAGAGCTACTTTTTCAGCAGAATTGCTTTTAGGTACCTGACGTGTCAGATCCCTCAGTCACAGCAGCTTTGTATTAGGGCAGAATATCCTATTCTCCTGGATGTTAAACAAGTAAAAAAAAAAAAAGTAGAGGATAGATAGAGTCTTAGGAGACCAAAAATATACTTCAGGAGGTAACCGATATTTCAAAGGATCACTTTTATTTCTTCTTTCTATGTAGTAAACAGGCTTTGGTGTTGGGCTCTGGAAGCTCTACCATGTTAGCAGGACTTCCCCAGCTGCGGGCTGTTTCTTCTGGTAGATTTGGGGTTTGTGCCCTCTGGCTGCTGCTACAAATGCTGCTCTTAAATGATCCACTTTGGGGCCCTGCCACAGTTTTTTGCTGCCAAAGTCCCAGCAAGGATGTCAGAAATGAGTCATGAAAGTATCAAATTTGGAGTGAAACTTTAATTGTTGTTAGATTGATATACCACTACAGTGACCATTTTCTGATTGGAAACTTAAGAGTAGTACCAGACCTGCTGTCTTTGCCTCCGAGCTCTAAGAGTTACCTTAAGTACCCTGCATGCAGCCCTATCCATCCTTCAAAGGCCTTCTGGGTTCCAGATGGTGACCCCAAATCATTATCATGAAATTCATCCTTTATTGTTCCTCTTCCTTTTCTGATCAGAGCTTTCCAGGTTAACACTGTAGTCCAACAAGTCTCTGTTTTGTTCTTAACAACTAAGCCGAATGATACTTTCTTTGAAAGACAGAAAGAAATTAATTGGAAGCCTGTTGACTGAAGGGAGTTATTGGTCAACTACAACACACAAAATCACCTGCCATGGCAACACCAGATCCCTTCAGCTCAAAAAGCCCAGGTCACAAAAGCAATATTTCTGGACCCCAGTTTCCTCATCTATAAAGTGGAAGAGGACTATCGGATTTTCAAGGTTTCTCCCACTTCTGATAGGTTCTGATTCCAAGAACCAGTGTACTGTAGAAGTTTATTATCATAATTTTGGGATCTCCTATTTGCCTAGATCAGAGACCCCTTTTCCATCTCCATTCTCACTGATGTCTCTTGTATTAGAAAATGGCTCCTTATTAATTTGGCGAACATTTACTAAAGGTTTCCTGGGGACCGAGCGCTCTCGTGAGTACTAACATTACAAAGACCCTGTACTCACAAGGCTCGTGTCTTGCTAGTGGCTGCCTTCACCTTCTTTCTTCTCCCACCTCCTGGGTAGTGGTTGCTGTCATTTACCATCTCCCTCTCATTCCTTCTCTATCTCCTTTGGTGTCTCTTCCTTTTTGCGTTTTTAATTTGTCCTAAGGAATAGTCACCCCTCTGTCATTATTTTCCTATGCTTTTCCCCTAAGAGAGCTCTCCTAATGGCTGCAAAACATGTATCTTCAAAAATGCTCATGTTGTTGATTACTGACCCTTTGACCTTAAGCTGTTCTGTCATGCCTGGGTCATGTCACGTGCTGGGCCAGTCACGCAAACACAGACGCCGATACTCTATTTTTCTACGAAGATGATTCCTTGCTTCTACCTTAACCTGCTCTGGGCATTTCCGCCTCATTCCAGTTCTTAGTTTTGTCCCCATTTTTGGATCTTCTCCGTGTTCACAAGGGTCACTGGACTCAGTTTCTGTATTAATTTCCTGGGGCTGCCAAAACAACTTAGGCAACACAAACTGGGTTACTTAACACAACAGAATTTTATTCTCTCACAGTTCTGGAGGCCAGAAATCCAAAACAGGTGTCAGTAGGACCATGCTTCCTTTGAAGGCTCTCGCGAAGGATCCTTCCTTACTGTTTCTAGCTTCCGTGGTTGCCGGCACTCCTCACATTCCTTGGCTTGTAGGTGCATCACTGGAGCCTCTGCCTCTGTCTCCACATGGACTTTCCCCCTATGTCTCTATTTCTGTGTCCAAATTTCTGTCTCCATATAAGGACACTAATCACTGGATTTAGGGCCCACCCTGATTCAGTATGACATTATCTTAACTTTATTGTATCTATAAAGACCCTATTTCCAAATAAGGTCACAATTACAGGTTATGGGTGGACATGAACTTTTTGGGGACACTTTTCAACCTAAGTAAGTTTCCTTTGGCAAGCTGATGGCTTTGTCTCAGACTCACAGTCTGGCCTTCGACTCCTAATCGTCTTGGGCAAGAAAACCCAATCAAGCTCAGATCCCCAGGAACCAAGATCCAGTATCAGCTTGGCAGGCCAGTTCTCCAAAGGATCCTTTTTTGGCACCCAAATGTCTAGTATTTTATACAAAGGGAATAATCTTCCATAAGATAAAAGCTATGAGTATGGAAGTGAGCATTGCAGTTTTATCTATATTGCCAAAACCTTGGGGAGGTATGGATAGAATATTATGCTGTCCTTAAAATAAAATTATGAAAACTATAGAATGTGATCAATATTTACAACACAATAGTAAATTGGAAAGATTGTAAATTTGTTTTCCCCATATAAAAATATCGTATGGACAAATATGGAATAAAAAACCAACAAAAATAGAAATCATAGGTAATTTTTTATTGTACAATATTTTCTAATGTTATTGCTATAGTGTTACAATAAAATGTAACTTTAAAAAGGAAAACTAGATATGTAGTACTTTCTGTCAATGAATTTATATTTTCAGTGATCTATTAGACTTTTTTGTTGAATATTTTACTACTACTTGGAAATCTATATTCTGCAAACTGAACTCACCATCCAGCCTCAACCCTATGATCTAGAAGTTTATGGAGAAGTTTCTGGCACAGCCTTTGCCTGAGGTGCAGAGGGCTTCTGGGCTCTGGCTCAGCAGTCTTCATTGTAGGAACAAGCTGGAAATGTGAACATAAACTAAAGAAAGCTGTAACCTTCAGAGCATGTGTGTGGGGCAGCACTGTGGGCTGGGCAGGGATCCGACTCCAGCAAGGGCATGTCTCAACAGCACTGGGGAAACAGGCACCTTGTTGCACAGGACAGTTTTCAAAAGCAACACTGTGTGGCATTGATAGATGCAATGGCAGCAAAAGCCTGGGGTTGCTAGTAGATTATCTGGTCTCATCAGTGTTCTCTGTTCCTGGTGTTTGAAAGTTAGATCCTTGAGCTAAGGCTTTGAGGTTCTTGGAAAACTTATAAGCACTTCAAGAGGGAGATACTTGGCTTTCTGCTAATATAATCTGGTCAGTGAGGAAGTATTTAATTAGAGAAAGAAAAGAGAGGTGGCAGCATTTGTGTCCCAAGTTGGTGAAGTAAATCATATAGGTTATACTTTGAAATGTTTCTATTATCTGTCTTCTTGCTTTTTATCTTATTGCAATGATCTTAACGTGGTATTAATTTCTTTCCTACTTGTGCCTCAATTGCTACAATAGTGAGTATCCTCTAGTAACTAGACTGTAAACTCCATGAGGACAGGGACCAGGTCATCCATGCAATGTAGATATGTGTGATGGTCAGTTCCTTGTGTCAACTTGGCTAGGCTACAGCACCCAGTTATTCAATCAAACACTAATTTAGGTATTGCTGTGAAGGTATTTTGTAGATGTAATTACATCTACGGTCAGTTGACTTTAAGTAAAGATTATTCTCAATAATCTGGGTGGACCTGATATAATCGGTTAAAAGCCGCAAGAGCAGAACTGAAGTTACTCTAAAGAAGAAATTCTCCTTGTGGCCTGCAGCTTTAGCTCCTGCCTATTTACGTCCTATATGTATGTACGCATGTATGTGTGTATGCGTATATTATTGAACTGGTTCTGTTTCTCTGGTGGAACACTGGCTAATATAGTATGAAATAAACATTTGCTGAGTTAATGAAATGAACAAAATGCAAAAAATGAACAAGCAAGCCTTCTGTAGCTAGGCACTGATTTCATTTTTCTATCTTTAGTGTGTTCTGCTTCCACTAACAAGTCAATTTTCCTTTATCAAGAATTTTATCACTTTATTCATCTTCTAAGGCATTGACTTCAACCTCATTGCTTAGATTTCTAGGAGGTCATAATCTGAGCTATCTTATCATATAGTAAGACCTAGTGGCTAAAAGCATACTCTATGGTATCAAAAGACCTGAGTTCAATCCAAGCTTCACTATTTACTAAATATGTGATCTTGGATGGATTATCTTATTTCTCTGAGCTTCCTATCCTCATCCACAACATACAGATGCTAGTATTTAGCTCCAAGAACTATAAGGAATAAATAAGACAATATATCTCAAGTTCTTAGCTGAATGCCTGAAAGGTATGAAGCACCAAACAAATGGAATATTCTCATATTATTATCTCCATTTTACTCCAATATGAACTCTCCATTCTAGTCAAGCTGTTCTTCTCATAGTCCCAGAGATTCATTGCCAACCCCATGTCCTCTTAGAAATGCCTTCTTTTCTTTCTGTCCTTTCTCCTCTTCTTCCTTACTTTTCTCTTTTACAAATGTAACCCATTTTTTTTTAGGCTAGACTCAAAACTACTTTCACCATGTCAATCTTTACTGACCCAACCTGCTTTCCTATGGACATTACTTAATCTCTATTAAAAATGTTAGTTTCACTTCCAGGGAGATGGAACAGATGGCTTTTCCATATTCTTCCCACTAAATACAACTGAAAATCCTGGATACAGGCTGGCTGGTTAGCTCAATTGGTTAGAGCATGGTGTTATAATGCCAAGTTCAAGGATTCAGATCCCCGTACCAGTCTGACACCAAACAATTACATCAATAACCACAAAAACAAACCTAACACAAAACAAAGCAACCCCCTCCCCGCTGGGTATTACATATAAAACAAACATAGGAAGACATCACAGTGGTGAGTTCCCTGGGTTTTCTTTTTGTGTCATACATCCCAGACTTGGAGCTGAAGAAACAGGCAACCTAGAAATGCCAAGAAGGCAGAGACAAAAAAAAGCCCCCCCCCAAAAAAGTCTGTATCCAAAGGACTCTTTATCCAAAGGACCAAAAAAGGGGAAATCTGGCAAGACAGGACACTTTTAGACAATAACTGCTCTGCTCTAGCCAAACAACACAAAAAACACTGCCTTCACTCCTACCTATGCCAACAAACGCCAAGTGGGGAGCCTAGATGTCCACACTTGTGAGGCTGAACTGAGGCACTTGACACCCCAACAGTGGTGGTGTCAGAGAAGACCAAACAGGGAGCCTGGGCTTCCACCACTCTCTCTTTCCTTGGAGTGGACTCAGAGGAGGCCTGGAAGAGAGTCAGGACTTTCATCATCGCCCAGCAGGAATGAGGCCACTCTGCTTGCAGTGAACACATAGAAATCAAAATTAAAAATACAACACCATTTACAATCACTCCCTCAAATGACATAATTACTTAGGTGTAAATGTGCACCTTAGCAAAACATGTACAGAGACAAATTATGTTCATGGATTAGAAAACTCAACATAATAAAAATATCAATTCTCCTCTATTGATATGCAGGTATAACATAATTCTTTTCAAAATCCCAGCAAGATTTATTGTAGATATAGAAAACATTATTCCAAAATGATTTGAACAGATAAAGGAACTAGAATAGCTCAAACAATTTTGAGAAAGAATACAGTAGGAAGAGTAAGTCTACTAAATTTCAAGACATTATGTAACTACAGTAACTGAGACTGTGTGATATTGGAGGGGAAATAAACACATAAATCAATGGAATGGAACAGAGAACCCAGAAACAGACCCACACAAATATGCTGAACATTTGCACCTTTGACAAAGGCAGAAAAACATTTCAATGAAGGAAACATTCTCAACAAATTGTACCACAGCAAGTGAATATCCATAAGCCAAAAAAGAACCTTGACATAAGTCTCACCCCTTATACAAAACGTAACTCAAAATGGATTATGAACTTAAACGTAAAATGTAAAACTATAAAACTTTTAGAAAAAAACGCAGGAGCAGGCTGGCCAGTTAGTGCATGGCGCTGATAACACCAAGGTCCAGGGTTTGATCCCTGCATTGGCTTAGCTGCCAAAAAAAAAAAGAGATCTTCAGTAGCTAGGACTTGGCAAAGAGTTCTTAGACTTGACACCAAGTCTCACCCCTTATACAAAACGTAACTCAAAATGGATTATGAACTTAAACGTAAAATGTAAAACTATAAAACTTTTAGAAAAAAATGCAGGAGCAGGCTGGCCAGTTAGTGCATGGCGCTGATAACACCAAGGTCCAGGGTTTGATCCCTGCATTGGCTTAGCTGCCAAAAAAAAAAAAGAGATCTTCAGTAGCTAGGACTTGGCAAAGAGTTCTTAGACTTGACACCAAAAGTATGATCAATAAAACAAAAAAGTTGATAAATTAGACTTTATCAAAATTAAAAATTTTACCCTGTGAAAGACCCTGGTAAGAGGATGAAAGACAAGCTACAGACTGAGAGAAAATATTTGCAAATCACATCTCTGGACAATGCACTAGTATCTAGAATATGGAAAGAACTCTCAAAACTCAAAAGTAAAAAAGTAGAGTCCATTTAGAACATCAGCAAAATACATAAAGAAAATTTTCATCAAAGAAGGTGTACAAATGGCAAATAAGCACAAGAAAGTATGTCCAACATCATCAACCGTTAAGGCAATGCAAATCAAAACCATGATGAGTGGTTCCTAGGGGTTGGGGAGGGAGGGCTAAATACACAGAACACAGGGTTTTTATTTTAAAGACTTTATTTTTTTTCACATCGTGCATAGCCTCCCCATTATCAACATCTCCCTATACAGAAGATTTTTACGATAGTGAAACTACTCTGGATGATACTACAATGGGGGACACATATCATTATACATTTGCCAGACCCATAGAATGTACATCATCAGAGTGAACCCTAATGTGTAGACTTTGAGCGATAGTGATGTGTTAATGTGGGTTCATCAGTCGTAACATATGTCCCACTCTGGTGGGGGATGTCGGTAATGCGGGAGGCTGTGAAGGTGTGGGGCAGAAGGTGTATGAGAAATCTCTGTAACTTCTGCTCAGTTTTACTGTGAACCTGTGACTGCTCTAAAAAAAAATCTATTAAAAAATACAATAAGATCTTACTATACGTCTATTATACTATATACTATACACTATATACTATTAGAATGGCTAAAGTAGAAAACGGTGAAAAACCAAATGAAGTGAGGATGTGGAAAAACTAGATCACTCATATGTTGTTGGTAGGAATGACAGAACTATTCTGGAAAACAGCTTAGATGTTTCTTAAAAAATTAACGTTCCCCTCACCCCTCCAAAAACCAACAACAAACAAAAAACTTTAAAAGCTGGGAATGGCTGGTTAACTCACTTGATAAGAGCATGGTGCTGATAACACCAAGGTCAAGGGTTTGGATCCCCATACCAACCAGCTGCCAAAAAAGCCCATAAAAAAAAAAAAAAACAAAACCGAAAACTAAACCTGAAACAACCATACAAGTAATCAAACTCCTGGGTAAAAAGCACAGAGAAATGAAAAATACGTTCACACAAAAATACTTGTGCATAAATGTTTATAACTACTTTATTTGTAACAGCCCAAATTTAGAAACAACCCAGATGTCCTCCAAAGGGTTGATGGTTCGACAAACTGTGATACATCTGTACCTGAATACTACTCAGCAAGAAAAAGAATGAGCTACTGACACAGGTAGCAACCTGGGTGAATCTCCAGACGACTGTGCTGAATGAAAAAAAGAAATCCCAAGATGTTACATACTTATGATTCCATTAAAATGACATGTTTACAGAAATGGAGAATAGGTTAGTGGCAGCCAGGGGTTAAGGAGAGGGTGGTATCAGGAGGAAAATGAGTGTGTCTATAAGAGGGCAACTTGAGGGATCCTTGTGCTCAAGGAAACAATGGAAATGTTCTGTATTGTGATTGTACCAATGTCATTATCCTGGTTGTGATATTGTACTATAGTTTGTTAAGATGTTACCACTGGGAGGAAACTGGTTAAAGGTACTTAGAACTACATGTGAATCTACATTTGAATGTGAATCTACAACTTCATGTGAATCTGCATGTGAATTTTCATTTCAAAATGAAAAGTTTAGTTTAAAAAGTTATCACATATTACATTCTATTCTGTATTATTCACTGCTAGTTCCAAGTGAGATCATCTGTCCTGTCTCCCTAACAGATTTTAAACTACTACAGAGTAGGGATTATCTCTCTAATCTGGTCTCTGGCATGGTGTTTGGCACAAAGTAGGCATTCAGACAGTGTTTGACGAGTACACCTTAGTTGAATAAATGCTCCTCTGCACCTAGGATAGATAGTATAAATAAGCATAGGGCTTGAGCTCATTCGTAGAGCCAGATGGAGGGAATGTGCCAAACGTCCACGCTGTTTCTCTCAGGGATAAGATATAACAGCACAGAGCTGTCACAGTCACCATGCCCAGACAAACCCCATTCCAACGCTCTTCCCACCCCACTGAGATGCTGGAGGAAGAGGAAATGAGATAGGGTATATATCTCAATAATATTTTTCCTGCTTGGAGATGCAGAGGAGGAGCTTGTCACATAAAATAATGCAGCAGGAAACTTTATGTAAACTCAATTTTCTAACTTGAAGCAGAGAGCAACAGAGTAGGAACTTTGGTGTGTTACTGCTCACTGTACTGTCTCTGCAGCTTCCAAATAAAGTGATCATGGACTCTGTGTGCCTCCCTTGCCTGGGAACAGACCCTCAAAGGGGCTGACTGAGCTGGATATAAACCAAAACATTTTTAGGATATAATTAATAAAATCCCTTCTTTTTTTTTTTGTCTTTTTCCGTGTCCAGCAACGGATCGCAACCCTCAGTGTCACCCCTGTACCGGACCAGGACCGGCAACGGGATCGCATGTCTTTTTCCGTGTCCAGCAACGGATCGCAACTCTCAGTGTCGCCCCTGTACCGGACCAGGACCGGCAACGGGATCGCAGCCCTCAGTGTTGCTCCCGCGCCTGGGAACCGGTCTGCATGTGGGATCCGAACCCTCGGCGGGAGCGCCACCACGCTTCCCAACCCGTGCACTATAGCAGTGCGCCACCGGGCCGGCCCATAAAATCCCTTCTTTTGATTCATGTTTCTAAAGCTCAATTTAGGGAAACCAGGTTTATTTTCATTGTTGTTTGCTACTATTTTTTTATTTCTTGTTGCCTAGCTTTTAGTTTTTTTATGTATGTCTATTAAATCTTACTATTTGCTTCAGTACTGATAAAAGTAAAAATAGTAAATGATTCTGAAAATATGTAATGACCAATAAAAATAAGTGCAATATAAGCTTCCCTACATTGTGGCTAGCTGTATGGATGGCTAAGCTAAGATATGATTAGATGGATATTTATAGACCATATATTAATTAGTCTTTCATTAAATGATCCATATTATAAAGCATTAATGAAGATTAATAAGATAATTTTTTTCTTTGAAGAGCTCACAGATCAGAAGAATACAGAAACATGAAAACAATTACAACACTGTAATGGAAGCTGTAACAGGGTGTGTTCACAGTGTTATGGAAACACAGAGAAAGGAGAAACTAACTCAACCTGTATGTGGTGGTTAGTTTCCTAGAGTCATAGAATCCTGTGATTTCAAAAGATCTGAGTCAGCTCCAAAATTGTCTGTTTATTTAACCATGAGAAATTACAGGACACCGTGTGGTTTCAAAATTTAGAATCTGAGGTTTCCAGTATTTGTGCTATGCCTGACTAACCTGCCTGAAGTCCAACTATTTCCAGATATTGCCTGGAGAATCAGAGGTAAGAGCCCAGACTTTGGAACCAGACATGTTGGGTTCAAATTCCAGCTCTGCTACTTATTAATTGTTTGACTATGGCCAAGTTACTCAACCTACTGTCTTCACTTTGCCCAATTGTAAAATGGAACAAATAATAACATGCCTATCCCTTGCTAATTTTTAAAAATGCCCATGAATTTGAATGTGATGGCATTCATCTCATTGCATCCTTATTTGATTACTTTCAAATATTTATATGACCTTCAGCAGTATAATAATATATGTTGGGCTGTATGATAATTATAATATACAATTGGTTTGATTCCCCATCTAATGTATAAGATAAATTTCAAGTTTCTCAAATAGCTCATGCAACTTTTCATGACACCATGCAGTTTTTCAGAATACACATGCCTATGTACATATTTGACTAGAAACAAACTGGGCATTGTAGCAATGAGAATCCTGGCAGGAATGATAGCACACTGATTCTGAGTGATTTGAGGAGATTTTTAAAAGGGACTATTGAGAAAGATGTGGGGAGGGTTTAGGGAAACCACAGAGGTAGTACAGCACCCTGGGGAGCCATTGCCACTTCTGGATCTAAGGACAACAGGAGGGAGCAGTTATTAGAATTTGGAGACAGCCTCTTGACAGGAGCTGTTGCCTTTGGTAGGTCCATGGTAACCCAACAGAAAGAAATCTGGGGAAAAAGACACCCAGATCTCATTCTCCTCTCTCCTTCAGGTTCCCCACATCGGCCAAACCCAACAGAAAGTCAGAGAGCAAGGGGCTATGCATACAGGTCAGCTTCCCAGAGCACAGAGCAGAGACGAGACTAGCAGAGAATAGTTCTGAAAGGACAAGTGAAAACACGAAACAAAGCAGTACAGAAGCCTAGCTATTTTATGGGAAAATTCTATCACAAAAACAGAAGGAAAACAACAAAACAAGGGCTGGCCAGTTGCTCACTTGGGAGAATGGGATGCTAAGAACACCAAGGTCAAGGATTTGGATACTGGTGCTGGACAGCCACAAAAACAAAACAAGAAAACAAACTCAAGACTGGGGGTTGTCTGGTTAGCTCAGCTGGTGAGAGTGCAGTGTTATAACACCAAGGTTAAGGGTTTGGATCCCTATATCAACCAACACCAGGAAAAAACCCCTCAAAGTGGGTTGACAACTTGTCACTAACTGACCTCTATGACTGAATTTAAACCTATGGAAAAGTGGCTGCAAAAGCTGAGACATATCTGCAAAGAATATCTTTTTTGTACTAGCCTATTTTCTGTTGCTTATAACAAAATACTTGAAACTGGGTAATTTATAAAGACGAAATTTATTGCTTACAGTTTCTGAGTCTGGGAAGTCTAAAGTCCAGGGAAAACATCTGGTGAGAGCCTTGGTGGTGGTGATAGTGATAGTAGAGTATCACATTGTGAAAATGGTGGAGCAGAGAGGAATTAACCTCATTCACTCTCCTTTTAAAGCCCTCAGAACCGCGCCCCTGTCCACCATTATTAATCCATTCACTGCTGCATGGTCCTACAATCCAATCACCTCTTCAAGGCCCCACCTTTCAATTACCATAATAAGATTTCCCACCTTCAACAGTTACAGTGGGAATTAAGCTTCTAATATATGGACATTGGGGGACACAATTCAATCAATCCACAGCACTCCTAAATGTTCATTTCAGATGTGGCCACCAGAGACAGTACACAGGGAATGTCTCCTTCAAAATGGTACCACCAGGAGGGAAAGGAAAGTAAACAAGGAGGATTTCCCTGCACAACAGAGCCAGGGTTGGGGGAAGGACACTCCCTCACCTAAGCAGATGTGCCTCATCCTTACTGTCTAGCAGGATGTAATATGGGCTGTTTGTTTCCCATCCACAGCTTTCCAAATGGGAGTTTGTATTGTAGTTATCCTGTTTCTTCCCCCACTATTGCATACTGAGTATATCTAGAGCATGTAAGCTTAAGTTTGCAAATAACAAGGAACCATAGCCAGAACTGTTGGAGAGAACTGGACATCACAGACAGATACTGAACTTTGATCTAGCTGTAGTTCCTAGATGAAAGTTTAGGGTTGTATTCCTTGGGGGAAGGAATAAGTATAGTCTATATGAAATGACTGTATGAAAATAGGTAAATGTGTGAATGTCGTGAAGCCAAAGGGGTGGACTGGAGTGGACAGTATGGATAGCCTATTGGCTTGGCCTTTCACAAGTTCCTTTTCCTTGCCTTTCTCTACTAAAGATATTGAAAAGCTAAAATACACACCTTTCTAGACTCCTTTGCAGCTACAGATAACACAGTTGTAAATACTGAAAGGTTGAAAGAAGTCTGTAAGGAAGGAGTACTTTCCTTCTTTCTCCCTAGAATGTAAGTACGATGCCTAAAGTTAGAGGAGTCATCTTGACAATAAATTCTTCATACTGAAAATAAAAGAGCAAAAGGACAGATAAAATCTGGTTTCCTGATTATTATTTAGCAAGATTTTCAGCCAGTGTAATCATAATTAATACAGACTTACCTTGGGTAATGATCATTTGGTTGGCAACTTTTTGCCATAACAGCTCTTTAAAAGTTATACCATTTCTTTTTTTTTTCCTTTTTGTCTTTTTTCGCAACCCTCAGTGTCGCGCCCGTACCGGACTGGGACGGGACCGGCAACGGGATCGCAACCCTCGGTGTTGCACCCACACCTCGCTCAGCAAGTGAGCGGCCGGTCTGTATGTGGGATCTGAACCCTCGGCGGGAGAGCCGCCGCGGCGCTCCCAAGCGGCGCACTGTAGCAATGCGCCACTGGGCCGGCCCCTAAAAGTTATACCATTTCTTGGACAATGATTCCTTTTGTTGTTTTTGTTGTTTTCATGACTCTTTCACCCAAAACATACTAAGTAGATATACCATAAGAAGTGACATTTTGACATTACAGTTTTGGGCGTAGTTATACCATTTCTTGGACAATGATTCCTTTTGTTGTTTTTGTTGTTTTCATGACTCTTTCACCCCAAAACATACTAAGTAGATATACCATAAGAAGTGACATTTTGACATTACAGTTTTGGGCGAAGATACACTCAGATAAATCCTGACCAAACAGTTGTTAGAGAATATCAAATAGACCAAATAAGAATTGGGTGCCATGTTGAAAGGATTAAATTAATTAAAATATATAGAGTATTTAGAACAGTGCCTAACACAGGCGGGGCCAGCTGCATGGGTATGCAACCTGTGGAGTCACACAGGGCCCAGTGCTTAGAAGGGACCTGAGTTTGGTTTAAAGGTCTGCTGGCTTAATACTGTGCTGCTGCCATCTTGAAATTCTTAATAATTTTATCTTGGAATTTGTGTACTGTAAGTAAACTCTGATGGCACAATAGAGCATGCACATGAGTAGAGGAGATACATGCAATATGTGTGTCCTCCATTCCTTGCTGCCTCGTTTGCACATAGTGTATGCAATGCCCCATGAGCACAGAATTCTGGTGGACCCACTGTACATGCAAGTTGAGCAAGACACAAAGCAAGAACAAGGTAAGCATGGTATGTCTACCTTGATGGTAAACGATGGCATTGATAGCTCCAGGAAACGATGCTTTCTGTTTGAACCAAAACTTGTTTTGAGTACAGAAAGAAGACAATGACATTCTAAGGAATATGACAGATCTTCAAAAAGTTCATGGAAAGATTAGTATTATCTTTTAGTTCCATTTTCCCATGAATTTTTAGAAGTACGCTGTATGAACAACCAAGAAACCCAACCATATCTTTTTTATTCATGTTACTTCCCTGTGTTAACCAACCGTTGAAAATAGTGGCATAGAAGAAAGGGAAAGATAGGGTAATCCACAATTCCCTCTCTTTGCAGTCTTTCCCTCATCTGTAAGGCAAAGATAGAGTGCTGACAGAAGATGCATGTATCAAGAAGCAGAACAAAAACATTTGAGTCAGTTTTGTGCAGCACTTCCACACTTTGGTAAGAAAAAATACATATGCTTGTACGTGCTATGAAATACAAATTGTGTAATTTCAGTGAGTCCACACACCACTTAAATGTTAATCTATTTGCGTTTAAAACTGGCATTGCACAATATAAAAATGAATGGTAAAATTCATGGTAATAATTTAAAATTTTAATTTTTCTTGATTTAGAATGACATTAAATAGAAAATTAAAAATATAGGACAAGTTGAGACAGAGACTGCAGAAAAAAGGAAAAAAGCTTTATATTTTATAACCTTTAACAGCACTCTTTCTTGGTTTTTGAATAAGGACCCTGCACTTTCATTTTGTACTAGACTCTGCAAATTATGTACTTAGCTCTGAACATGATGTGCATTTACACATAGCACATAAACTGTAATGATAAACTAGCTCTAATAAATAGTAATTAGACATCTAATTAACAATAATGCCCAATCAATGGCCCTTTAATATAGGGGGAAGAAAATATAACTTGTTTAAGAGAGCCTATTTTAGCTATAGTGTATAATTTAGCCAAAGATACAGATCCTGTAATATCTGGGGAAAAATCCAAACAGATTCTCTCCCCAGTCTAATATTGGCACAAGGAAAAGCAGAGAAGAAAGAGCCATAGTTGGAGACACTATGGCACCTGGGAGAAGCTTGACTCTCTGAGCCCTTCCCAAGCACCTCCTGTCCTGTGTGTCAGGGACAATCACTCGCACTGGGAATGTCAGCTTGGATGCGGCTGAAGGCGCAGATTAATAGTTGCTGCCCTACCTCAGTCTGCTGTTTTAAATTGCCCTGAGGCAGAGGCCAAGGGGGTGTCATAAAACTGGCACAGGCACCTAGACCTGTTGGTAAGATAAAGAATTTTGAAGGCCAGATTCCATGCCCAAGGTCCGTGACTCAGATGTATCCAAGGCATTGGTGGATAGCCCATGGAATTGAAGCCTAATTCCATGGAGTTAAGTTTGTGAAGGAGTTATGTGATTACAGAGCCCAAAAGCATGTGTCTTAACAGTCTCAATTACTCAACCTCCTTTAGCCTCCAGAATTCACACCAATAGAAAGTGGTCTCGGAAAGTGATGCAGCCACTAGGAAAACGGCCCCAATCTCCATGGTGATTCTAGGAGGTCACAAGGGAGCTCTTCAGAAAGCAGAAGCAACGATCATGGAAATCAGCGAGCAAAGGCAAGTTCCCCCCAAGAGTAGAAGCTGGGACAGCTGGCAGATGGGATTGCCAGGGCATGGAGTCCTTGCTCCTCCTGTTCACCTGGAAAGAATATGTGCTGTGGTCCAGGGACTAATGTGTTCTCTTTCCCAAATGGGAGCTGTTACTGAAGCTTCAATGCCGCTTTACCTCTCTCTCTACTATTTAATATAGAGTTGTTTGACTTGTTAAATGTGATAAGTTACGCTTGGAAGGGGACAGGATATCACCCAGAGAATCTGCAGTTGGAGCTGATTGAAGTACTTAGAAGATACTTGGATTAACTCCCCTTAGGGAGTTTTCCAGGAATGATATCCACTGCCACTGTCATTATCATGGAGGCCACTGAGGACCTACTGATGTCCTGGCTACAGGAGCTGCCTCCTTACCCCCTAACACTGCAGTCACCAGCTGTGCTGCCCCCTTCTGAGTTCTGAGTGTTCTGAAGGCACACCATGCCCTGTGCATAACTGGGGAGAAGACCCCTCCTTCTTACCTGGGCACAGAAGCAGCACTGCCTGAATCCTCATGTCTCCAGGTCACAGAGTCCCTGATGAAAACAACCCTGCAGCCACTCTCTCCCTTGGACTCAAACCCAAGTCTATGGGACTGGCCAAGGAGAACACCACTGAGACTCTACCATGTTCCCTTGCCACATGTCCTTCCTTCCCGGACTAGGGCACTCTGCCTCTCTTCTTTTTCCACCAATAAAACAAAGCACCCTCCTGTCAGGCCTGCACTACCAGTTCAGCAGACAAGCCTCATCCTGTCTGAATCTCAGCTATGAGTCATTGCAGAAAATAGACTGATGTGAGCATTCCTATAGTTTATTTAAGAAAGCCTCTAGGATCTTGAAGTGATTGAGCAGAAAACCAAAAATACTTGAAACTGATTTGCCATAAAGGTAATGCATTGGAATTGAGCAGAGGCAATAGAGGAGAATTAGTTATTAATGAGTAAGGGGTATCATGGCATAACAGTAATACAGAAATTTTCTTAATTTCAATTGAGGTTGCAAAGTTGAGAAATACAGGTGGCAAGTACCCCTGTGCATTAGTCAGAGTTCTCCAGAGAATCAACAGGATATGTTATCAATATATGAGAGAGGATTTATTAGGGGAATTAGCTCATGCAATTGTGAGAAGTTCCACGATAGGCTGTCTACAAACTGGATGCCGGTAGCGTGGCTCAGTACAAGTCCAAAGGCCTCAAAACCAGGGAAGCCGATGGTGTTCTTAGTGTAAATCCTGGAACCTAGGAGCTGAAGAGTCCTGAGCTCTGATGTCCACAGACAGGAGAGCAAAAGTGTATCCCAGGTCCAGTGGATAGAAAGAGAGATTCGCCTTTTTTCTCTGTTTTTTGTTCTCTGTGGGTCCCCAGCAGACTAGTGGATCTTTCCCACCCAGTCAACTCAGGCCCTCATGCTAACCTCTTCTGAAACAACATCACGGATACATCTCTTTAGGTATAGAGAGATAGCTTTACCAGATTTCTTGGCATTCCTTAATCTAATCAAGTTGACACCTAGAATTAACCTTCACACCCCATATTCTAAAGAGAGATGCAAAACTATCTCTATAGGACTTGCTGAGAAGTGACCCCAGACTGCTCTGCTACCTTTTCTAGGTTTAGTGAAGGGTGGAGAATGAGGGTTTCTTAGAAACCTGGCAGGTGCTGAGCTCCGTGGTGTGGCCCCTACCCTCTCAGCTACCCTCTCCTGCCTCAAGCCAAAGGAGGTGGTCTCTATAAACCCTTGGGAATCAGTGGCACTGGAGTGGAGTGTAGTGAGAGAGTTCATGGAAGATTTTGACATATGATTCCCAGCATTGGAAGGATCTAGGCCTAACTTCTTCCAAGGTACTGGTCCTCTGGACTTACCACTGAAGCAGGGCAAAGTGAGGGACTGCGTGGTGACAATGCTGGCTGCACTTCTCTCAAGGTGAGGTAGGTCCTGGGCCAGAGTGGTCAGTGTGGTCACCTCACCCAAAAAGCCTGTGCAGGGTATCCCACCAGAAACAAAACCTGAAACAGTGCGAGCAAGCAGCACTCTGGGGGGCAAAGTTCCCATGCAAAGCACATATAGTGATGGGCATATCTGAGGGCAAAGTTCCCAAAGAATCACCCAAAGAGAAAACCTGCTTTTGGTGCATCTGCCACAAAGGGGTCAGTAATACCAGGTTACAATAGCACACATTGGGTCAGACCTATGTGCCTCCCTCCTTACCTGTTGCATTAGTCCGTTTTGTGTTGCTGTAAGAGAATACCTGAGACTGGGTAATTTATGAAGAGAGGTTTATTTGGCTCATGATTCTGGACAGCTGCATCTGGCACGGGCCTCAGGCTGCTTCTATTCATGGTGGAAAGAGGCAGAGAGCCAGCGAGTACAAGCAGATCACATGGTGAGAGGAAGCAAGAGAGAGGAAGGGGAGGTGCCAGGGTCCTTGAAACAATCAGCTCTGGAGGGAACTAACAAGGGAGAACTCACTCATTAATCCCCCCTCCCCCCGGGAGAGCATGAATCCATTCATGAGGGATCTGCCCCATGATCCAAACCGCTCCCAACACTGCCAAGTTGCCGATCAGATTTCCACATGAGTTTTGTGGGGGACAACATGTCCAAACTCTGTCACCTGTCCTCTCCCTTTCATCTCGTCCAACCCTGGAGGAAGCAAAGAGCTCACAGCGAGTGGGAGAGGAAAAGTGGAGGAGCCAAACGGGGCAGTGTGAAGGCAGAGGGGACCGTTCCCCTTCCCACTGCTGGTCTCTGGATGGTGGCGGAGAGAAGCTGGCAAGGTCAAAGTTTTCATTTTTATCACACTGGACTTGTTAATACTGTGCTTGAAAATAAAGCTTTTTAGTATCTGAAAAGGATGGGGAGTCTATGGGATATGCTTAAGCTATCATCCAGGGGCAGAGAAGGGAGATCTGAGATGTCTAAAGATCAAAGTGAGAGAAAAATGAAGTTGCTTCCTGCCTGCGTCCCACAGAGTCCAGCTCATTCAACAAACCCGTTGTATCTGGAATCCTGGGGAGCAACAGGAAGGAGAAGTAGCTAACATGTATGGATCTCAAGTAAATGCCACCACAATGGAGAAAATTCAAATCGATGTTTACAATGCTGTTTCCCTATTAAAATTATAGCAATTAGACCTCCCAGAGTTTGGAGCCATCAGATGTGGGTCTTTCTTGTGCTTTCTATCTATGACAACCAAAATTATTTTCCCACTTTAGTGATTCATTTTTTGAACAAAAACACCTAATGATTTACTTTTTATACTTAACATGCTATCATAACTTTTTCATGTTATTTCATATTCTTTTGAGTGTACTGTTTAATGACTTTGTAACCATACCTTATAAAAAGATGTTTAGACTATCAACAGGTTTTCTCACTTATAAATATTTAAACACGTACATAGAACTTTAAAAAATGTTTTCAAACTTATTTCTTTTAGTTATATTCCAAGAACTAATAGAACTTTGTAAAGTTTCATGATTACTTCATTTTGAATTCCTGATAACTCAAGGTGTAATTGATTTCTATTAAATATGACTTAAAGTAGTCTTTTGCTCTGTGAATTTCAGAGCCTTACTGGTTAGAAACGGCAATTTTAGTCCAAAGCTGATCACTTTTTTTTTTTTTTCTTTTTTGTCTGTTTTCGTGACCGGCAACGGATCGCAACCCTCGGTGTCGCACCCGCACCTTGCTGAGCCAGTGAGCGGCCGGTCTGTATGTGGGATCCGAACCCTCGGTGGGAGCGCCGCTGCACTCCCAAGCGGCGCACTGTAGCAGTGTGCCACTGGGTCGGCCCATAAAGCTGATCACTTTTTAAAAAAAATTAAGAGCTCATAAATTAACGATTTATTCTATGAGGCTTTAACTTATGGTTTTAGCAATAAAATAGTTTGTGTTAAATGAATTGTGTTTATTGATGAAGCAATAGTAATTTATTTTTTTCCTTATTTCTGCCACTGGGTCGGCCCATAAAGCTGACCACTTTTTAAAAAAAATTAAGAGCTCATAAATTAACGATTTATTCTATGAGGCTTTAACTTATGGTTTTAGCAATAAAATATTTTGTGTTAAATGAATTGTGTTTATTGATGAAGCAATAGTAATTTATTTTTTTCCTTATTTCTGTAGTATAGGTGCTGTATTAAGAATAAATTGCCCTTTAAACTATTTTTCAATTTAGAATTCTCACTTGGTAGAACGCCTATTTCATTATTGTTTTCAGATTGTGAGATTTTATCATAACATGCTTATATTACCAGACTCGGAGTTGTTTTAATAATTCATAGCAATTTTAATTCATTGGTCAAATAGTTCTGTGAAAATAAATAAGTTTCTACCACACATGAGAAAGTTTGAGTGGTGAAGTTATCAGTTATTAAAATTCTCTAATATTTAATAATAAAATAATATCAAATATGTTGTATGAGCAGATTGATGCATGTTCCAAAACATTTTGCTTATAAATGCACTTTTATTAAAAAAATAAGGTTTCAATTGTCAGAGAAGAGGAAAGAGATTAGCAGAAATAATAAATGACGCCTGATCTAACCCAATGATGTGTAAATATTAAACAATGTCCATGCATAAGACTAGTGTTTATGGACTGGTATTTGGCTTCATTATTTTTAATATGTACAGGATAACATAAAGAAAGGTAGCATCATTTTAAAGTTTGATTTGAATTTTTGGCAATATATCTTTCAGCAAAGAAAACTGGACCCTTTTCCCAGTTGCCTTTGGCAGTAAACCCCACAGTGACTGATCTTCATGACCTCATCCTGGAATTTGGCTTGAGTGACCAGTTTTAATCAACCTGAAAATAATGCCTCTTTGTCTATTGGAAAACAAATGGCGACAGATTGGCTCTTTCTGCAATAACCATAGCTCATCTGACTGGCTTTGCCCATGAAAGTCTTAGAAAAGTATGAAACACAATTTGAGGAGTTAGTTGTGTGTGAAAATCTTAATGAACTCAGTCACCTTGTAATTTAATGGCCAAGAAGCAGCTGTCTGAACAGATTAGTCATTAAATCTCAGATGTGAGGTTGTTTGACCTTACTTTGCATATTTTTAAGACCAGATTTTGCAGAGTGTAGTCGGCTTTCTGAGCCCAGTGAGAAGTCTGAGTACTGCCTCTTGTGCTGTCAGATTACAAGGCTACAAAGCAGAAGCGGAGCCAGTCACTCGTAGGAAAACAAAGGGGGCACCGCTTTCCTTTGTTTTTTATAGTGTTATTAAATTAAATCTGCTTTATGCGATTAGCGTTAGCTGACTGGTCACTTTCATTCTCTGAGAAGCTAAATCAACATTCATTTATAAGCACTGGGGAGACCTGTGGTGGATAATAAAAAATCATTTGTGTTGTTCTTTATAGTACAATTATTTCTCAATTTAGACATGATGCTGCTGCTGAAATTCAGAAAACTGCAAATAAAATTAAAAAGACACTAAAACAGTGTTGCCATGGGAAATGCTGAGAAGAACTGGGCAGCTAAAATGTTGGCAGGACTACTAATGTATGTCCAATAGCATCCTGCTCAGAATGCACGCTATGCTTCCTGGGCTTCCTTGCAACTAGGTGAGGCAAAGCTGTAGCCAATGAGATAGTGGCAGAAATGATGTGGGTAGCATCTGGGTTGCATTGGTATGGAGAATGGACATACCATCCCCTTCCTCTTCTCTCTTTCTCACCTGCGCAATGTGTACATGGTGCAGTGAACTACCTTTGACCACTCAGACGAGGACAATGCCATAGACATAGTTGAGTACCAGCAAAGAAGGGGCCTGAATCCCTTGTACCACAGACCCATCTCCTAGCTCTGTAATGTTTATGCTTAGATTGTTACATGACAGGAAAACAAAGTCCTGTTTCATTTGTCACAGTTACTTTGGATCTTTGTCTTAATAGCAAAATCTACTTCTTTTTTTCTTTACTATTATTATTTTTTTTTGGCAGCTGGCTGGTATGGAGATCTGAATCCTTGACCTAGGTGTTTCCAACACCACGCTCTAACCAACTGAGCTAACTGGCCAGCCTATGTTTTAATTAACCCTGTGTATAATGACCTCTGAGATGGGTGGTTAGTCCTAAAAGCATTCAAATCCAAACTTTAGAAAACAATGTGCAGGCAAAAACAAAAACAAACCAAAAATATATCTTAGGGTAGACTGAACTAATTTGCAATTGTGGCCTCCGACTTTCAGTCTCTTTTCTAAAGTTTGGATTCAAGAATCACTGTAAATCTGCCTCATACCACATGCTCATCCTTCTCTGTTCCAGTGTGTTCAGAGCATCCCTCTCACATAGCCCAGTAGAGGTGGCCCTGCCTATCAATCCTTTACAAGATCTAGACCTGGAGCTGGGGATGGGAGCACATAGTTTAGGTTCTTTATTGACTGGCTGATTAACTGTAAAAACAAGAAGTTGAAAGCCAAGAGCCATGGGTTTATGATGAGCCAAAAGGAAAGGAATTTGAGGAAGGACTGGAGAGAAAGTGCCCCTGGAGGGGAAGGGTACAGGACTATCCCTATTGTTGTGTAGGCTGTGTACTGCCCAACTCCAGGGGAATCCTTTCTAGAAGGAGTCAGAGATTTGTGCACTCTGACATTCTTCCAGCAAGTGCTAGTGAAGCATCCAAGGTCCTTTTTCCTAATTTGCACTCAGTCACAGCATGAGCTAGCATTAGGGTTAGGTGGGTGTAACTCTGACTGGGACTGAGGACCAAAAGTGGGAGACTTCTTGCGAGTAGAGAGGAAGAATGTGGCAATCTTCAGAAAAAGAGAAAAGTTACCTTCTCCTTGGTAAAAATTAGTGAGGATTCGCAGTGCCAGAGGGCCTGAATTTCAGAATAAGCAAAGGGGAAGCATCTAGATATTGAGACAGCCTGGAGGGGAAAATCACACACACCATGAGGACTGATAATGTGTAGGTAGTAAGGACCCTTGATTAGAAAGGTTCCTATATTTTCATACATTGCATAGGAAATCATAGACACTCCAAATGGTGGTGGAGGAAGAGGGTGGGAGAAGTTTGCAGTATCATATGTATCCCAACCATTAAAAAAAGCTTGTTTTATGTCAAACATTGTAGGAGTAGCTGTCCCATATTTCACATATTTCCAAAAGTTGAGAGGAGGAGGGAAAAATGGCCTCATTTGATGAGATTCATTACCCGTGTTTGTAAACACTGTGTGATGCTCTATGCCAGACACTGTGGTACTGGCTGCTCAGGTCAAATTTGGCCTTGTACTTACGTTTTGCTTTGCCGACATAGTATTTTTTTACAATTACGATTAGTTGCCAATGTTTAAAAAGAACAAATTTTACAATGAAATTTGGATATGAGGCTTCAGTTTTGAAAACTGGAAAATGTGGTGACAGCTCACATTCTCTTATGGAAATCATCAGTGTGTCTGAGTAAAGGCAGCGTCTTTTAGATGAAGTCCTTATTCTTCTACCACAGTTCCTAATTCCCACCTGGCCTGCCTCATTTATGTTACTTGCCTGTCTTCTGTAAGCATTTGACTTTACTACCCCTGCTAGATTTGGAATAGGGACTGTTTTCCCCCACAAATACCTAGCATATTGCTGAGAAAGTGTGTGCTCTGTAAATATTCACTGAATAATAAATAAATGAATCGATCCTAACTAAGGTTCACCCAAGTCTGATGTCAATGATCATCCTCAGGCTAGAATAACTTATGGACCAGTGCTTTGATCATCTTGTCTGGCCCTCTGCTTCCAGCCAGGGGACAGGTGAATTGTTTAAGCCAGATGTCATGAATTTGTCTCTAGGGAGGGGGCTTTTGTAGTCATTCCTGATGAGTTTGCTGAACCTGGTTTTGCTCTTCATTGTTATTGAAACCTTTATTTTCCTATTGCCGACAGCCTGGTATTTAGGGCCCAGCCGAGGTGATTTCTGGGCTTAGGCCTTTCTGTTTGTGTTCTTTGTAAAGCTGCTTTAAATGCTTTGTTCAAAAAAGATGACTTTTTTCCTGGTGACCTGATTTTGCTTATCAGCTTTTTCAACAATTCTGTGATATCAGCTTTTTCAACAATTCTGTGATTTCAGTTTTTTCCTCAGGAAACTGTGTTTGACTCCAAATGAAACACTTAAGTGTTTTATCTGTAAGTAACATACAAAGTGTCCCAGTTGCACTGACTTTATTTATGAGTCATTTAAGAGAAAGAACTATTAAAGGAAAACTGAAAAAGAAAAAAAAAAGCAAGCCAGAAAGGAAAAGTTGAGGTTGTTTTGTAGCCTCAGCAGGAAGAATGGGGTGGGGATCTTGAGGGAATAATTTAATCTTTAACTACACTGGCATGTAGTAGTACAAATTCAAATGTAAAGCTCTTCTAAAATGAAGAGAAAACCATATAATCCATGCTTTCGAGGAGAAACCTCTCTGATTCTGGTTTAATAATATTCTGCCATTCTGCTTTGCCAGTTGTGGATTCTGCTTCTTTTTGTGGAAGCTGGAACAGAGAAGAAATCTTCTGAGAGTTCTGCAGGCTGGTTGGTGCTTTATACATAAGCCGGAAAGGATTTTAAAGTTCTCCCTGAAGGACTCGGTATTTTAAAGAAATAATACTAAAACTATAGTTGCCTCGTTGAGAAAATCTTTATGTCCCTAAGTGCTATACATATCATTTTAAGGTAACTAATAACTGCTTCCCTGATATAATTTATGAAACAGGAAATACTTCCTGCTCTTAGCTTAAGTGTGTGTTTTCTGAATGTTGTTCCAAAGCTCAACACTTAAGGGAGAAAGAGGCATTCCCCCCATTCTGTAATTACTTATTACGTGTCCCTGGTGTACCTACTACCTGGCTGAACAAAAGACAGAGAGTGATGGTTGGAAGGAGCAGGAAAGGAGACAAAGGGGTAAAAGAATACAGAGGGATCCTATGATGAAACAGCCCCTCACCAAAAAGCCAGTCTTCAGGACAGATAAATTTACATACTTCACTCATTCTTTCATTCATTTATTCATTATTCACAAAGCATTTATTAATTTATATTTAGAAAAATGTGACATGAACAGAATCAAATGACCTACAATTGACTGGGTGAAACAGTTCCTGGTACATAAAAGCACTCAATATTGGTTAGCTATTATGTTTGCTAGAAAATAAAAAAGTTGGTATTACAAAGAGCATCTGCAAATTGATAAGAAAAAGAAAAACACGCTAGTAGAAAATTGAGCAGGGATTATGAACAAGCAATTTATAGAGGAGAAATCCTGATTGTCAATAAACATGAAAATATGCTCAGCTTCACTAGAGGTCAGGGGAAAACCTTCATTTAAACAATGAGATACTGCTTTACACAACAGATTAGCAAGATTAAAATAGGTTAGTGAGGATGAGGAGAAATACTTGCCACAACTTTAGGAAAAGAAATCTGGTGGTGGTTATTAAAAGTAAAAGTACACAATCCTCTTTAGGCTTGTGGGTCATTTGGGCTACAACTCACAGGTGCATAGGAGTTTATCAGGAAGGGTACACAGGGTGAGAACCCTCATCTGCGTCCACACTGTTTGTGTTGGTGATGAGGGCTCTTTTCCCTGCGAGTCTAGGACCAAGCTTGTGGAGGGCAGAGGACCATTTTCCTCATTATAACGTTTTCTACAAGGTTCTGTATTTGGCACAGAGTGGGAGCTCAGCAATTGTCTATTGATTTCAATTAGAATAAGCCATGGAAAAGGGGAAGACTTTCATGTCCTCTGATTGGTTTGAAAGGAAGCTGTGTCTAGGGGCAGGAAGCAGATTCTGAAATCGCAGATTTATTACCAGTCCTGAGAGGGGCCATGCTCTCGCCTGCAAGGCACTCTACTCTTTTTTTTTTTTTTCCTTTTTTTTGTCTTTTTTACTGACCGGTAATGGGATCGCAACCCTGTCTAGGGGCAGGAAGCAGATTCTGAAATCGCAGATTTATTACCAGTCCTGAGAGGGGCCATGCTCTTGCCTGCAAGGCACTCTACTCTTTTTTTTTTTTTTTCCTTTTTTTTGTCTTTTTTACTGACCGGTAATGGGATCGCAACCCTCGGTGTCGCGCCCGTACTGCGCTCAGCCAGTGAGCGGGAACCGGTCTCCACATGGGATCCGAACCCTCAGCGGGACCAACGCAGCACTCCCAAGTGGCGCACTCTCCAGTGCGCCACCGGGCTGGCCCAAGGCACTCTACTCTTATAGCACACTCCCAAGTGGCGCACTCTCCAGTGCGCCACCGGGCTGGCCCAAGGCACTCTACTCTTATATACCTCTTTTATATCACGTACTCAGAAAGAACAGATTCTTTGGTGGTCAATAACTATAACAATATCATAATGGCAGCAATTATTTATTGTTTATGAGTCAAGCAGTATTCCAAGGGCTTTGTATATTTTAATTCTGATTCTCACACCAACCTAGCAAGAGGAATTATTACTCTTGTTTAATTATTGAGATAAGATCAGAGGGATTAAGTGACCTGCCAAACACACTGGTCTAGGAAGTGATGGAGTCCTTTGAACTCTAAAATCCTGAGTGCCAAGGACGAGCTGCTTGCTTGCCTCCCCATCCCCCCATTTATGTATCAGTGAGGCAGGCACTTTCCTAATGCTGGGAAGGTGGGAAGGTAAAGAAGCTAAAATGAACCATTTACAGCAAAGTCTGCTAAGTACCTTAAAGGGATGTAGAAAGTGCTGTGGAAGACCAAGGGAGAAATACATACCTCAAACAGACTGGGGCCAGGAGTAGGGCAGTCTTCTCAGAGGAAGAGATCATGAACAAAGTTTTGAAAAACAGTAGGAGCGTTGTAGGTGGACAAGGGAGAAAACATTTGTTTGGGGAACTGCTAAGCCTTTGGGTGTAAATTGTAGTTTGTCTACACACTAGCTGTGTGGTCTTAAAAAAGTTACCAAACCTCTTTGAGCCTCACTTTACTCTTCTTTAGATGAGTAATAATTTGTATTATTCAAGGTTCGAATGAAAAGCAGATGGGATAATCCAGTTAAAGACTCTAGTTTGTAGCCAGGTATGCAGAAGGTATAGTACATGGTAGCAATGGGGGATGGTGGTAGTGGGGTAGTTGTTGCCATGTGGTCAAAGGTGCGGTAGCTGTAATCATCATGATCAAAGGTGGATTGAAGGCAGACACTTGTAAGTAAAACCCCTGGAGCAGGTGAGACTGGTGAGGAAGTTGCTAAGTAACCCGAGGCAAGAACAGATTTTAGCACATCTATTGTTTAGAGTCTGCAAACTGTCTTAGGCTCCTGTAGAGTCAGGAGAGACTTAAACCTGGTTAATTGGTCGCTTGGAGTTGACTTAGCGACCATGAGAAGGGCTCAGGCTGACACAGGGGTGGATAGGAAACTGGTGCTGCATATCTCCAACCAGTAACCTAAGATCCCGATTAACATATGAGATCCTGATGAAATATTAGCATGCTGAGACTGTAACCCAAAATTATTTCTGATGATGTTGTTTCCTTAGTTTTTAAAGATCTTTTAATCTCTGGAAGACTTAGAGTTAAGAATAGATGCAAACCCAGGAAATCAACAGTTTTTGTATTAAGGGACCTGTGCATATTTGGTACTTTAAGCATTTCTAATATTTAAGGGAATTGAGCCTGTTAGAGCAAACGATCATCTTTGCTTCCAATATAAATTTATAACTGAATAATTAATTTAAGCTTATGTGTATAAGTTGGAAGTATAAGAATATCTAAGCAAGTTTTAAAACAGGATTAGAAGTTTTAAAACAATTAAAATACATGCTTATATGCTTAATATGTATGTCTAAGAGTAATGCCAGTTCTTAAGAAGGTTTTTAAAAATGATTTAAACTGACAAATAAAAGTTAAGGTTTTTTCATGTTTTTTAGATAATTGATATACTTAAGAAGGAAATACAATGTATAAATGCAGTATAAAATGTTTAAAGATTTTTTTATTAACTAAGTTTGCATATTAATTTCATACATTAATCAAAACTTCCTTAAAAGTTATTATTAAAATGTATGAGTTTTGGAACAAAATAATAAGATTTGTAAGTGAACTAAAAGCTCAAGAAAGATCTATAGTTTTCATTTTTAACTTTAATACATCACTTAAAAAAAAAAACAACAAAGCTCCTAAAAGCTACCCAAAGGCATAAAAAAATCACATTGATATGATGTATACCCAGATTAAAAAGCATAGTGTATAATGCTTCCTAAATAATACAGATGACATATTTTAATAATCTCAAACATATATATCACTATTCCATATCATATATAATAATAACAATATATTATCAATACATGTGTGTGTATATATGCTTGTGTGGATTCCTTTTTCCTTGCATATGAGAAGCAACTGTAGGCACACACTACACTACCCGCAAGTGCCGAATGGTCTTGCCTGAAAGCTGTTTTCCACAGCTCTGATATTCAGTAACCCATGTAGAGAACAAAGGGACTTTGCTCCGTGAAGTCTAATTGCCTGCTGAATAAATAAATAGATGAAGTACTGCATGCATTAAATGAAGGTAAATATTGACCCTGACACCATATGTTTGCTGAAGTGCCAGCTGAAGTGTGCTGGCAGCTTCTATCAGTCAGGGGACCTGCCAGCCTAGCATGCAGGAGAGACTGAAGTATTAATAAGGCCCTCCTGCTTGTGCCTTAATCTCCCCCACCCCCCAATTCTTCCACCAAAGGCAGATCACAAAATCAAAAATCCAAAAAAAGGAAGGATAGGACGGCTATTGACTGTCTAGCTTCAGATGGTCTCATGGGAGCCTTTGTTAAGTAGACTGGTGAAGATAAGCATATCGTTGCATTATTTCATCTTTTAATTGAGAAAGGAGAAATTACTATATTGAGTCAGACCTATGAGTGCACAGCATGCCCTGGTGGAGGAACAGACCTCCCACCCAACATTGTCACTTGGTGGGGAAGTCCCATCACCTCTCTGATCCCCAGTTTAATGAACCTCACAATGAGGATAATGATACTGCCCCTGCCTTTGTGGCAGGTTTCAGAAGCTCAAGTGAGATTAATTACATAACAGGGCCTAGTGAAAAGGGCTGCGGATATAAAAAAGTTAATTATGATGACTTCTGAGTAACAACAAGTCACTCTGGAGTATTCCCTCGCCTACCTTTGCTTTCTTTTCCCTCTCCTGTTTCCCAAGCCCAGAGTGGCCAAAGGAGGGGCAGCTGCCATTGTGACTTCTGCAGGGGGAGATTCTCTCTCTCCTCCTAAAGTACCCAGTGCAACATCCAAAGCACTTTCTAAATAGCTCATCCTGGTTTTCTTTACTTTTTTCGTTTCTTCAAAATTCTAATCCAAAGAAGGATTAAAGAAGACTTATGTAATCAATCTAGCAGTTTGTGACACTGGATTTTTTACTTTGTTGTTATTGTTATTACTTAGATTGTCTTATTTGATAGTTGCAATGGTCTCAGATTTCTTCAATAATTGTTCCTTTCTGCATTTGTTTTAGATAAACAGATCTAAAATGAAGTAGTATTTCTTAAAAAGATGATTTTTAGTTACTAATTCCTGTGGATGTAGAAGTAATACAAATACATAAAAGACTTAGATAGGAAGTAAAGAAAAGCAGACACAAGACCTTCTCTTGTAACAGTTTTTGACTTACAGTCTATTTTGCATAGCCACTCCAGCTCTCTTTTGGTTACTATTTGTATGGAGTATCTTTTTCTACCTTTCACTTCAACTTATTTGTGTTTTTGGATCTAAAGTGAGTCTCTCTTTTTTTTCCTTAACTTGTCCTCTTGTGCCTTTAAGAGTCACCCTATTCTTAGACCATAAAGTGAGTCTCTTGTAGACAGCATATAGTTGAATCATGTTTTTCATCTGTCCTGCCAATCTCTGCCTTTTGTGGAGAGAGATTTACATTTAAGTAATTACTATAATGAAGGACTGACTTCTGCCATGCTTTTTGCTTTCTGTATGTCTCATACCTTTTTCGACCCTCGTGTCCTCCCATTACTGCCTGATTTTGTGTTTAGATGATTTTCTTATATTGTTTTGTTTTGATTCCCTTCTCATTTTGTTTGTGTATATATTTCAGACATTTCTCAGTGGTTACCACGGGCATTACAATTAACATGCTAAATTTATAACAATCTAGTTTGAATTGATAGCAAATTAGCTTCAATAGCATACAGCAACTCTCCTCCTATACAGCTCCATCCCCCCCGTTTATGTTGTCATTGTCACAAATTACATATTTATACATTGTATACCTGATAACAGATTTATAATTATCTTTAATGCATGTTTCTTTTAAATCACGTAGGAAATAAAAAGTGGACTTACAAACCAAAAATACAATAGTTACCTTTACTGGAGATCTTTATTTCTTCATTCAGCTTCAAGTCATTGTCTAGTGTCCTTTCATTTCAAACTGAAGACTCCCTTTAGCATTTCTCGTAGGGCAGGTCTATGAATAACAAACTCCATTAGCTTTGGTTTATCTGGTAATATCTTAATTTCTTCCTTTATTTTTGGTGGATGATGAGTATCTCCTTTATTTTTGCCAGATGAAGAATTCTTGTTTGACTGATTTTCCTTGCAGCACTTTCATTTATTAAGTTTTGGTGGCTGGCTGGTATGAGGATCCGAACTCTTGACCTTGTTGTTATAATACCATGCTCTAACCAACTGAGCTAACCACCCAGCCTCGGCACTTTTAAATATGTTATCCTGCTGCTTTTTGGCCTCCATGGTTTCGGATGAGAAATCAGCTGTTAATCTTATTGAAGATTACTTGAATGTGATGTGTTGCTTCTTGATGCTTTCAAGATTCTTTGTCTTTGTCTTTTGACAGTTGAGTATATGTCTAAGTGTGGAACTCTTTGAGTTTATCATACTTGTAGTTCATTAAGCTTATTGGATGGGTAAATTCATACCTTTCATCAAATTTGGGAAGATTTGGCCATTATTTCCTCAAGTACACTTTCTGCTCCTCTCTCTTTTCTCTTTCTGAAACTTCTATGCTGTGTATATTGGTCCAGTTGATGGTGTCCTACATGTCCTTTAGCCTCTGTTTACTTAAATTTATTCCCTTTTCTTTCTGCTCCTCAGACTTGATAATTTCAATCTTCACCTCTTTGAGTTTGCTGATTCTTTCTTCAGCCTGCTCAAATCAGCTATTGAATGTCTTTAGTGATTTTTTCATTTTAGTTATTGTACTTTTCAGCTCTAGAATTTTTACATCGTTCCTTTTTAAAATTTTTGTCTCTTTATTGATATTCTTATTTTGTTCATACACCATTTTCCTGGTTTCCTTTTGTTCTTTATCTGTGGTTTCCTCTAGCATTTTGAGCATATTTATGACAGTTGATTTAAAGTTTTTGTCTAGTAAACCTAATGTCTGGGCTTTCTCAAGGAAAGTTTCTGTCAATTAATTTTTT
>NW_007726496.1:95448-98220 GCF_000696425.1 Galeopterus variegatus | reverse complement strand
TTTTTTCCCTTTGAATGGACCATACTTTCCTGTTTCTTTGTACATTGTGATTTTTTAAAAAATAAAAACAGGACATTTTAATTTTATAATGTGTTACACTGGAAATTGGATTCTCCCCATTTCTTGGGGCTTGCTTTTCTTTATTTTAAAAGGCTGCAGGCATTGTTTATTTAGTGACTTTTCTAAACTATTTTTTGCAAAGACTGTATTCCTTGTCATCTCTGAAATATCTGCTTCTTTGCTTGTATTCAGCTAGTGTTTGGACAGAGATTTTTCTTGAATGGTAGGAGCTAAGAACAAAACAAAACAAACAAAACAAAAACACCTCTGCCAATCTTTGTGGATTGACTCTATACTGAGGCACTCCTTTAGTGCTTTGCCAGGTCCTTTGCAACTCTGCCGTAGCCTTCACTTTCTGCTCTCACTGAGCCTAGAGATCAGCCAAAGATGAAAGGTTAGGGTCTTCTAAGGTCTTTTCTGAGCATTCACCCTGTTCTGCATGCATGTGACTTTCTAAATTTCCCAGTATAATTGGTGATTTTGGATACCCCAGTTTTCCAAAGAAACTCTCCCCAGCTTTTCCTCCCAGACTTTAAGCTGTGTATTGTGTGTTTCAACCATAACCTAGGAGGTTGCAGGTTGTTTGTCTTACAATGTTTTCAAGCAGTGCCTGCCACTTTTCTGCCCTGAGTGTATTCTGAGGTAGGTGAAACAGAGACAAGTCCTTGCATCAGTCTTTCAGGTAGCCCAGACAGGTTACAGTAGAGAAACACAGTAATTTGTGAATAAGGTCTGCTCTGTTTCCTCTGGAACTAGGGTCCCACACTGACAACACAGGCTGCCATCTTCAAGACCACTGCCAAACTTCCCTCCCTGCCTGCCTTCCTCCTTCCCACCCTTCTTCCATTCCCTCCCTTCTTTTGTCAAACATTTTTCTGAGTACCTCAAAATCATCCATTATACTGCAGAGCTCTAAGAGCCAGATGAAAAATGCTCATGGAATGCAAATATACTATTGGTCATAAAAAGCATAATTAAATGTGAAATAAATATTTTGTACAAAAATCATATAATATATTTTAAAGTCAAAGATAAATTAATTTTGTAACCTCTTTTATATTTTGAATTATCCATTAATTGTTACTACATAGAATATAGAATTGACTTTTCTTGAAAACAGTAAAGCAAGTATCCTTAAGTTGTCACACTTAAGGTGTGTGAAGCAGTGTTCTGGCTTAATATATATTGAAGTTTATTCCATTGGGCTTTTTTACTTAAAAAATAGGAAAAATAACTTTCTGCTTTCAAAGAATTAAATCAAAATATAGCAACCAATAAAATAGAAAGAAATCAATAAAAAGAAAAGATTAGTTGAGATATAAACTGGGAGGCAGGGGGTAAGAGAAGAACTGGTAAAGGGTCATGAAAAATGATTACATTGTATAATGTTGAATATATGAATTATCCTGATTTGAGCATCACATATTGCACACAGGTATTGATATTCAACTCTGTACCCCACAGATATGTACAGCCAACTATATTTCAATTAAAAAAAGTATATATGTACACATATTTAAACTGATTTGACAGAATTTAAGTCTGTTGGCCCACTGGGTTTTGGCCAAAGTTCATNGAGCATCACATATTGCACACAGGTATTGATATTCAACTCTGTACCCCACAGATATGTACAGCCAACTATATTTCAATTAAAAAAAGTATATATGTACACATATTTAAACTGATTTGACAGAATTTAAGTCTGTTGGCCCACTGGGTTTTGGCCAAAGTTCATACATTTTTAAATGCTTTAGTTTGAAAATTAATATAATCATTTTGTTTCATTTTTGTTATACGGGACTGTGGGGTTTAAGAGGTAAATACTAAATGATTAGTTACTTGGAATAATAATACATGAGAAAAACTCATTTAGAATTTAAGTTTCTGACACCCACTACAAATAATCTCTGAAACTCTTTCTTTTTCTTCTATAAAAATAGATGTAATGTCCCCAAACTAAAAGAATAACAATATGAACGATTTAGAAATATTCTGAGACTATAAAATTATTTCATAACCATGAAGTTATAACCTATAAAACCTAAGGTCCAATCAATGATTGACTCTAAAATGTGAGGGAAAAATATAGTAAGATAAAGCAACGAAGTGTAAAGCCAAGTGATTTTTGGAAATTAAATTTTATTTCAGTGTTTTTTTTTTTCAACCTCTTTTAGAATCCAAAATGTTATCAAATCAAGTGGATACAAATCTGACTAAATAAAAACATAAAACATAATTTATAAATTAAAATATATAATGAGTATATCCAGACAGAGGAGTATTATTCAGTGCTAAAAAGAAATGAGCTATTATACATGAAAAGACATGGAGGAAACTTAAATGCATATTACTAAGTGAAAGAAGCCAGTCTGAAAAGCCTACACACTATGTGATTCCAACTATAGGACATTCTGGAAAAGCCAAAACTATGGAGACAGTAAAACGATCCATGGGTTGGGGCCGGCCCGGTGGCGCACTGCTACAGTGCACCGCTTGGGAAGCGCGGTGGCACGCGCTCCCGCCGAGGGTTCGGATCCCACATACAGACCGGCCGCTCACTGGCTGAGCGAGGAGCGGGGGCAACACCGAGGGTTTCAATCCCGTTGCCGGTCCCGGTCCGGTACGGGTGCGACACTGAGGGTTGCGATCCGTTGCCGGTCACGAAAAAAGACAAAAAGACAAAAAAAAAAAAAAAAAAAAAAAAAAAAA
>NW_007726496.1:93809-94482 GCF_000696425.1 Galeopterus variegatus | reverse complement strand
GGAAAAAAAAAAAAAAAAAAAAAAAAAAAAAAAAAAAAAAAAAAACGATCCATGGGTTGCCAGGGTTTAAGGGGGAGGAATGGAAGAATAGGTGGAGCACAGAGGATTTTTAGGCAGTGAAATATTCTTTATGGTTCTATAACAGTGGATTCATGTCATTATACATTCGTCCAAAACCATGCAAGGTACAAAAACAAGAGTAAACCCTAATATCAACTATGGACTTCGGGTGATAGCAATGTGTCAAAGTAGGTTTGTCTATCATGACAAATGTACCACTGTGGTGTGGGATGTTGATAGTTGGGGAGGTTGTGCATATGTGGGGACAGACACTATGTGGGAAATCTCTGTACTTTCCGCTCAGTTTTGCTGTGAACCCAAAACTGCTCTAAAAAATAATGTCTAGTAAAAATAGCATATCCGAAATAAGCATGTTAAAATATAATAAATGTATTTATATTTATAAATTAACAAAATTTTGAATATGTAAAACTAAATAAATTTTAATTTGATTAAAATAAAGCTATTACATTTTATTAGACTATTAAAAGTAGAAGATGCTAGAATATTATATATAACAGTAAGTATTACTATACAACATTAAATGAAAAATGAGGGGCCGGCCTGTGGCTCACTCGGGAGAGTGCGGTGCTGATAACACCAAGGCCGCGGG
>NW_007726496.1:91586-92793 GCF_000696425.1 Galeopterus variegatus | reverse complement strand
ATTTTCAGTGGCACCCTAGGTATGGCAAGGCTAGAAAAACAGCCAAATCAAACTGTAAATATACAGAACTAAAATCCAGAGCAGGTGTGAAGAGCAACGTGTACCTTCTTCACTCTACCCACTCCTCTCTCTCTGCCTTTTGGCAAGGAACAGACCCTCTTCTTTGATGTGCTTAGGTTTCTCAACCATAATCACTCCATGCTGAGTCCTGCATAGCTGTTGTCAGTGATGCGCTAGTGAAGACGTGGTGAAGTGGCTCGGGACTCTGCCCTGTTTCCATGTTGTTGCATAACGGCAGAGTCTCTGGAAGTGTGGGTGGCAGGGCCACACCACTTCTTTGCTCATAACCCTTGCCCATCCTTGAAGAGAGCCTGGCTGTGATTATCTTTGAATAGAACATAATAAGCCTCAGAAGAATAGTGTTAGCCTAGAACACTTGCCTAAATTTCCACTAAAATTTATAAAGGCATAAAACCAAAAAGTTTTATAGCATAGAAAACTAAGAGCAATGACCAATTTATTGCCAAAATCTGCAGTGAATTTCCAGTAGGAGTAAGGCCAGTGGAGTAGATTGCTATATGATGCAAGGAGGCAGAGGATCACGTGGAAGTCCCCTTCCACTGGAATGTGCCCATTTTATCTCCTTGCTTGTGTCAAGTTGCTGAATGCCAAATGGTGGAAAAGTATATCCCTGAACTTTTAAAAGAGGTGCAAGGATTGCCTCATGTAATGAGACATGCCTACAAACTTTTAGCAGCTTGCCATTTCCTACATGTTTATATCTGAAGTACTGAGCTTCGCATTTAAATTTCAACACAATTGAGCTTTGGCTTAGGCTACAGTTACAGTTATTAAAGACATTCTGAGACCTGTCACTTGGGACAGGCAGCTGTGTCAAATTTGGCCACTGAAATATGCTTCCTGTTATGGATCTAGCGATCATAGATGTGAGATAATAGCTCCTGGATGACTGGGGCATGTGTGTTCCAGGTGGCATTCCCATACAGGTACCAAGAAAGGCACGTTTCCTATAGCTGTAAATCTCCAGAGACAGAAGAGGATGCGATCATAAAAAGCTCTCCTCAATAGTGCCTTTCTAGTAGCACATCTCCTAAAATCTTCCAGAGTCTGCAAAGGAGAATGTGGTTTCAAAATCGGTTTCCCTAGGATGAGATTGAAGCAGGGGGGTCAGGGGGATGGGGGGTGG
>NW_007726496.1:89177-90726 GCF_000696425.1 Galeopterus variegatus | reverse complement strand
TCACTTACTAAAATTCTGAGACTTTAATCTTAGTGAATTTATTTATCACTAAATTTGTTTGAAGCCCCAATGTCCAGGAAAATGAAGTCAAATATTTTCATTCAATAGACAAAACTCATTTCCAAGGAACAGCATATAGTTAAACATAAGAAAATGGTCCTTAAAAAAAGATAGGTGAGTTGTTAATTTGGTTCCTTGCTATCTTACACTACTAATTAGATGATGTGGGTTTCAATCAGGATTACTTTTAGCTATCAACAGGCCAAAAAAAAAAAAAAAAAAAAATCTCCCCAAAACAAATAACAGGGGTTTGATCAAGGTGGAAGTTTCTTTCTTCTTTCTTTATACAGTAGCCTGGAGAGAGGCTGCCCAAGGCTGGTGCGGTGCTTCATGCTTGCAGGGGTGCAGCCTCCTTTCTTGTTCTCCTGTCATTGTCTTCAAATGGCTGTTTGTGCTCCAGCCATCACATTTAAATCCTAGCCAGCAGCAAGGAGGACAGAGATGTCTGTCTCCTTCTTTCTTTTTAAAGATTTCTAGAAAGACTTTTAAAAGACTCTCAGGGAGTACCATTCAGGACTTAAAACTTACATCTTATTGGCCTCAGGTCTGAGTCATGTGGCCATATCTGCTTGCAAGGGAATCTGAGAAATATGCCCAGCTAAAAATTGGGGTTTAGCAGCAACGACCAAGCTGCCACTGGAAGCCACCTGGTCTCCCTCGCCAGAATGAGGGGGGTGCCATGGGCCTCGACCAAGCTCCCCTCCTTTCTACTCTTCCCATCCTATTCCTTTCCCTATTCCTCTCTCCCCCTCCCCCACAACTGCTCCGCAACAAAATCTTAGCATGTAAAAATATAATAATATTAATAAATAAATTTTAAAAAATAAAAATTGGGGCTTAGTCACACTTTGCTTTGATATGTAGATAATGATAAGGTAAACTAAAGTCATCATAAGTTGCAAAATTGGAAGTATCTTTAGAATAAATATTCAGGAACTGCCTCTTCTTCTCTCACTCTTACCACTCCATCCATGCAAACTACTCTTTTGGAGTTTGGACTAAGTTAATTAATTAAAAGCTGTGGATATCTATTTCCTGCCACATATTATGTTAGGTGCTACGGATACAAAGCCGAATAGAAAATTTAAAAAATACACAAAAAAACAACAACCCCAAAACAAGAAAACCAAAGCTGAATAGGGTTCTGCCTCTGTCCTCAAGCAGCTCATAGTCTAACAGGAGAGATAGACACATTCAATAATTACAATACTAGAGTCAGAAAACAATCTACTCAGCCAGGAAAAATACATGTATTGATTTTCTAGGGTCCTATATTCACTCTTACTTTGTATAATAGCGATCCAGCTAAAGTAAGATTAATACTTGCTAAGAACTATTAATCTATAAGACTACAGACTCCATAAGGGCAGAGACCAGTTTGTTCACTGCTATGCCTGGCACACAGCGGATGGCCAATGAGTCCCGACTGAGTAGTAAAATGAGAGGAAATATGTGAGCAAAAGGGGAATCTGAGCAGCATTTCTAAAAT
>NW_007726496.1:82304-88002 GCF_000696425.1 Galeopterus variegatus | reverse complement strand
AGCCACAGTGATTACTTCGGGGATTGGCATCATCATCATCGTCATCATCATCATCATCATCATCGTCATCAACATCAACACTTTTCTAGTTCTTACTGAGTGCCAGACAATGTTCTAAGCACTGTATTAGTCCATTTAAGCCTTACAACAACCCCATGGGGTAGGTGCTATTATAATCCTCTCCATGCTGCTCTGAGGTGCAGAGATGGTAAATAGTGAGCCTGGAGGGATTCTGAACTCAGGTAGTCTGGCTCTGGAATCTGTGCTCCCAATGACCTCACTGAACTACTTGTGACTTGAGTTGGCCCATCGGAGTGAACCCTGGGCCTCTGACGAAGAAAGTTAGATGGGTGACTTCCTTTGCTCTGTGTGGTATGGTGAGCAGATGTGAGTCCTGGGACTGCTCCAGCATGTGATTGCTTCATGGGAAGCTAGGCTGATTACAAGGCCAGTACATGGAGGCGGCAGTGGTGAAAGGACACAGAGAATTAGAGTGAGTGCATGGATGATACTGTGAACTTTGCAGTCAGTGAGGCAATAGACTCTCTTTATTTTAAAGGTAGGTTTGAGTTGGGTTTCCAAACGCATCCTGACATCATTTGATTTACACAAAAATTATGTACATGTACTCTTTTTAATATATATCTGTTAATGAAAATATCTGTACCTGTGTCTTTCACTTACATTTACCAATGAACACGTTATATGGAGCCATTAGTAACACTAAATAATTTATAGTAGCAGTAGAGTAGTATAAACATGATTCTACTTAATACCATACTTCAATTCTCAAGATGATATTTTTTCACATTTTAACATTTCTGAAATTGGGGTATATCCTATAATTAACGATGTCTTCAATTAATTGTCAGTATTTTATTTTCTTAGTGAAAATAAAATAACAGTTGCTAATGTGATTGATGGCATCTTAGATTCAATGAAATATACTAAATTAGTTATGGTTGGATATGTGTCCCTTCTTAAGTACTGCTTTATCGCATCTACAACCTAGACTAAGCATATTCAGATATACACTACCAATATATAAATTATGTGTATATACAACAAAGCTTCAATTAATTTTATACTTTCCTAGAGTTTTGGTGGGCTTATGTTATGAGCAGTTGTGAGTTATAAATGAGAAAAATTAATAAAATTAGACTTAAGGGCAGGAGTTCCATGGTCAAGCCCAATTCTTCTGGAACTAGATGCTATCTCTTTCTCAATAACTTTGTCTAATGTAATTAAGAGGTCAGATTAGGTGATCATTAAAGTTTACTCCAGATTGCACATGCTATATAATTATATTACTTACCACTATTTTATAATTACCGACAATAATTACAATCACAACATCAATAAATCATGCTCTAAACCTAGATTAAGTGAATTATTAGAGATCACTCCTTATTTTGGGCAACTCAACCACCTTCTAAATGAATAGATTATTACAACCCTTTTATCAGTGTCGTATTGCACATCAGTTCCAGGACTATCTCTAATAGCACTCAGCATTTAGCCAATACATCCTGAGTGAGAACTCTGGTCTGTAAGTTTGTACAAGGAAGGTTTGGAGTGTTTACTATTGTCCTAATTGCTCATCTGAGTTATTTTTACAGAAGATAAGGAAATATCTCAGAAAACTTCTGAGATCCAAGTACCGGTCACAGACCCACTAATACACAGGGCCATGAGGAGCCTCAGGGGTAAAGTACATATTTCAATATAATATACAGCAATAGGTTGTATGGGTTGCGATCCGTTGCTGGACACGGAAAAAAGACAAAAAGACAAAAAATAAAAATAAAAAAATAAATAAATCATGCTCTAAACCTAGATTAAGTGAATTATTAGAGATCACTCCTTATTTTGGGCAACTCAACCACCTTCTAAATGAATAGATTATTACAACCCTTTTATCAGTGTCGTATTGCACATCAGTTCCAGGACTATCTCTAATAGCACTCAGCATTTAGCCAATACATCCTGAGTGAGAACTCTGGTCTGTAAGTTTGTACAAGGAAGGTTTGGAGTGTTTACTATTGTCCTAATTGCTCATCTGAGTTATTTTTACAGAAGATAAGGAAATATCTCAGAAAACTTCTGAGATCCAAGTACCGGTCACAGACCCACTAATACACAGGGCCATGAGGAGCCTCAGGGGTAAAGTACATATTTCAATATAATATACAGCAATAGGTTGTATGTTTACTCCAAGTCTTTATCACCACATCAACAAAAGTTGCTTTAGATTAAGAAGATGGATAGCTGGTAAAACAAGAGTTTGCTGGAAGGGAATCAAGCTAGAGTACCGCTGAGGGTGCTCAAAGGAAATTTGCACATAGCATGCCAGAGGTGAAGCTTGTACAAGAAATCTCACTCATTCATTCAACACATGTGTAGTAAGAGTCTACTCTCCATCAAGCACTGTGCCAGGTGACAGTGAACAAGTCAGACACAGCCCTGATTTCACGGAACTACAGTCTAGTAAGGGGGTGGCAATCAGGCAGATATTTGCGTAGGGGACCCAACCCAGACCTGGGAATCAGGGTTGCTTCCTGGATGAGGGAGAGCAAAGTGGATATCTGAGCAGCAGGTGAGACCTACCAAGATGAAAATGGGATAGTAGGTGGAGGTTTGGGGAAGAGGAGGGTTTTAAGCTGAGAAAATAGATCACGATGAGAGAGGGTATGAGAATTCTAAATATCAGTGATTCACAGGCCGTCCCTTGAGCACCTGCTCTGTGTCAGGTGACACGCTTGCTAGTAGCCATTTCTCTGGCAACTTCTCCCCACCTTGTTTTGATGTGCTCATTTGGCCTCCTTATATTTTTTATTTTACATTTTTTATTTTATAAGATTAATTTTTAAAATTAAAAAAATTTATCTGACTACACAATTGATATTTGCAGAAGAAAATTCCTAAAAATGAATAGTCATAGAAAACAATATTCACTCACATTTCTCCAACAAAGAGAGAATCAGTGTTGATATTTTCACATATGTAAACCTAGCCTTTACTCTACGTATGCCATTTAAAAAGATAAGATCATAAACTATACTTTGTCTTTTAAAAATGATTTAAAATATGTATTTATGTATTAACTAGGTAACACATGTACAGAACGACAGCATACAAAAATCTAAAAAAGAATACAGTAAAACATTAAGTCTCCATCCTGGCCTGTCCGCCAACCACCCATGCCCCCTCCCCAGAGCAAATGACTGTTTTGAGTTTTCTTGGCAACTTTTTAATCAGAAGACTAGATGTGAGTTGAGAGGTCATCTACTCCAGATGTTTCTGTACTAGATGCTGCATTGGGTTGCTCCTTCCCTGGGCTACCACCTTTAAGGAAGAGCAATGTGCTGATACCGGAAGAAGGAGATGGAAGAACACCACACTAGGCATGGGGTAGAGAGGCCCCACAACACAGATCCCAGGCGCCTTATTTTATAGAGGAGCATGCTGAGGAACACAGAGGTGACAGGATGTCTTTAAGGTCACGTACAGTTTGACTTAAAGTAAAAATGGTTGCGGGATAACTAAAAGCTAATTTCCCCATCTTTTTTCTCAAATTTCTATAGATGGATTAATACCCATACACTAAGCTGGTGTTAATTAAATTGATGTGCTTTATTCAGGGAGCAAACTGGAACATATTAACCAGATGAAATAGTCAACACATTAGAACTTAGGTTAGAACCTCAAAAGTAGTCCAGTTCAAATGAAGGCCAATTTCATTAGCCAGTAATTTGACAGCATTCTTTTCTTTAATATAAGAAGAATCTATTTTCAGTTTAAATTATTTCATGCTCATTGTAAAAAATTCAAACTTTCTTTTAAAAATGAACAAAAATGTCCCCTTCTGTTGGCACTATTATGTAAGCGGCTCTTACCTTGGGTAATTTTCCATGTCAGTGCACATCAATCCACTTCATCTTTTCTGGGTGTTTTATTATATGCATACACTATAATTAATTTAACAACTCTAATTGGGCATTTAGATTATTTAAAAAGTTTTAATATTATAAACATGCTGTAGTAAATATTTTTTACATACATCTGTGTATATTATTTGATAAGGATAAATTCCTAGATGTTGAATTTCTAGGTCAAAGTGTATGCATATTTAAATTATTGTATTTATGACAGATTGCACTGTAGAAAGACTGAATCAATTTACAGTTCTACCATCAATGTATCAGAATATCCACTTCACCTCACTCTTGCTAATCTTTGGAAACCCTCTCAACCAAATAGAAGATGTTAATCTGTTGTTTAAAAAACAAAAAAACTGTCACCCCCAAATAAGACTTTTCAGCTAGCTTTTCCACACCCCCATTTTTTATCTTGCATTTGAACAAAGGAGTGTATTAGTCTATTTCTGTTGCTTATAACAAAATACCTGAAACTGAGTAATTTATAAACATATAGAATTTATTCCTTACAGTTTCAGAAGCTGGAAAGTCCAATGTCCAGCGAATGCATCTGATGAGGGCCTTGTTGGTGGGTTGTGACTCTTCACAGCAATGGAGGGAATCACATGGCATAATGGCTGAGCAAGAGAGAGCTAAGCTTCTCAGTTGCTGTCCTTTTAAAGCCATTGGAACCATGCCCATTATTCAGTGAGAGGATCAATCCATTCACAAGGGCACAGTTCTCACAACCTAATCACCTCTTAAAGACCCCACCTTTCAATTACCATAATAGGATTTCCCACCATCAACACTGTTACAGAGGGGAGTTTCAATGAGTTTGGGGAGACATTCAATCCACAGCAGGGAGATTAGGGTGCTTCAAAATCAAAGTTCTAAACCATTTATGCTAAATGAAAACTATATTAATGCATTCATCAGTGAGGATTAATAACTGTGCAAAGTAAGAATTCTCAGTAAACCCCAAAAAACATTTACCTGGAGATTACAAGGATGAAGAAATGGCTTAGATTGCAGGTTAGTCTTAGGAGATGACTTCCCTTGAAACATGGATAACAGCCTTGAGGCATTTCAATAAATGGGATCTAAGGCCTCAGTACTTAGAAGGAAGAATATAGCTGGCTAATGACATATATTTGAAGTGAGTCAGAAGGCAGGATGGTCTTAAAAACTGGATGTGCCTGGGCACATACTGTATTAGTAATAAAAGTAAGGCGTCCAAATAGACTAGGTAGTAGTGTGATGAGAACAAAACAGGAATATTCCCCTTCCTTAAAAACTACTCTTTCTGATGTTATCTGCTTGGCAGGGACTTCAGTACTCTTTCCTTGACAGGTGTTAATTTGATGGATGAGGTAGAACAACAGAGAGGCTCCCGAAGAATGATCCTCCCCCTGAAAAATTATTCATAGTCAATTAGGAACAATTTTTATTATTTTTTTGGAAAGATAATCTCTAGAGCAGTGGTTCTCAAAGTGTGGTTGCCAACCAGCGGCATCACCTGGGAACTTTTTAGAAATGCAAATTCTCAGGCCCCACTCCAGATCTACTGAATCAGAAACCGGGGGTGAGTTCAGAAACCTGTGGGTTTTTTTTTTCTTTTTTTTTTTGACCGACGATCCCCTTGATCGTAACCCTCGGCATGGCACGGTGCTATCCGCACCATGCTCAACCAGTGAGCGCACCGGCCATCCCTATATAGGATCCAAACCTGCGGCCTTAGCGCTCCCAGTGCCGCACTCTCCCAAGTGGGCCACGGGGGG
>NW_007726496.1:79598-81358 GCF_000696425.1 Galeopterus variegatus | reverse complement strand
GGCGGGAGCGCCGCCACGCTTCCCAAGCGGCACACTTATCCAGTGCGCCACCGGGCCGGCCCTGTTTTTCTCTTTTTCAAATTACAGTTAACTTTCTGAAGTTTGGAAAATGTAAAATTATAAAAAAGATGACAGAAGACATGGGTGGTTTAAGTACATCTTCCTAAAGAGAATATGGTGCTTTAAAAAGAATTCTTTGCCCTGGCATTCTGAAGTGCATGTTTCAGCAAGGGATGGAGGTCTGTTTTATGTAAAGTGAAATCTCTTCTTCCAGGATGAGAGTTCCTGAAGCCCTTCACAGATGGTCTACATATTTCCATAGAATTATCTCTATTCTGAATTTGTTTGTCATTTGACTCATCTACATGGGCATATTAGGACAAAATATCATCTTGACACACAGTGATTATCATTTAAAAAAAAATTCCGAGGACCGAGCCCGTGGCGCACTTGGGAGAGTGCGGCACTGGGAGTGCAGCGGCGCTCCCGCCGCGGGTTCGGATCCTATATAGGGATGACTGGTGCACTCACAGCGCTCACTGGCTGAGCGTGGTGCAGCCGGTCTTGAAAAGGACAAAAAAAAAAAAAAAAAAAAATTCCGAAAAGAGATCAAAGACTTTGACACAAAGCTTTAAATAGTGTATTATGTTATGCGCATGTTGAAAAACTATACAATTCTCCTGGAAAAAAAAAAAAATTTGCATAGTATCTTGTTAATCTGTCTGGATAGGCAGAGAAAATCTTTCTCCAAAATCCCGCAGAAGGTGTATGTTCAACTTTTAAAGAAACTGCCAAATCGTTGTGGAAAGTGGTTGTACTATCTTACATATACGCCAGCAGTGTATATGAATTCAAATCACTCGACTCCTTCACCAACACTTGGTGCTATGGTAGTTCAGTATGGTAGCCATTCTGTTAGGTGTGCAGTGGTATTTTATGGTGATTTTAATTTTCATCTCCCTAATGACTAATGATGTTGAGCATGTGCTTATTTGACATTTGTATATCTTCTGATTCAGTCGTTCCACTCTTTTTATTTCAGAAGAAATAAAAGCATGTGTCCATGTCAAGGCATGGAGCCTTGCTATGGACTGAATTGGATCTCCTCCAGCTGGCCAGTTAGTTCAGTTGGTTAGCACACAGCTTTATAACCCTGAGGTCACAGGTTCAGATCCCTGGATCTAGCCAGCTCCCCCCTCAAAAAAAACAGCATACAATGAATTGTCTTCTCACAATTAATATTTTGAAGCCCTAACCCAATTTGAATGATTTTTTTTTTTTTTTGGAGATAGGGTCTGTTAGGAGACAATTAAAGTTAAACGAGATTATAAAGGTGGGGCCCTGGTAACATAGGATTAGTGTCCTTGTAAGAATAGACTCCAGAGATCCCTATTGTTCATGCTCACTCTCGCACTCTGTGCACACACAAAGAAGAGGTCATGGGAATACACAGCAAGATGCTGGCTGCCTTTAAGCCAGAAAGAGGCCTCACCAGAAACCAATCATGCTGGCACTTGGACTTCCGGCCTCCAGAACGTGAGAAAGTAAATGCCTGTTGTTTAAGCCACCCAGTCTTTGGTATTTTGTTATGGCAGCTGAGCTGACTAATACACTCTGCATAGCATATTTATTTGTAATAGTACAAAATTGAAAACCACCCAAATCAATGGAAAAACAAATTGTGGTGTATACATACAATGGAATACTACTGAGCAATAAAAATGAACTATTTTTATACACAACAACATAGATAAATGTAA
>NW_007726496.1:74291-79253 GCF_000696425.1 Galeopterus variegatus | reverse complement strand
ATTTCATTTCTTTTTTTTTTTTTAAAGATGACCGGTAAGGGGATCTCAACCCTTGACTTGGTGTTGTCAGCACCACGCTCACCCAGTGAGCGAACCGGCCATCCCTATATGGGATCCGAAACCGGGGCCTTGGTGTTATCAACACCACACTCTCCCGAGTGAGCCACGGGCCGGCCCGATGATTTCATTTCCACTGTGCCGTGGAAGCTAGTATTTTTCCTTTCAAGTGCTAATGTCCTAGGTTTTAAGCAAATTTTTTGAGTTTTGGCTGTCCAGCTAACAAGTAGTGGAGGAGGGAACTCGAACCTACGTTTGACTCCAGAGCTCTTGCTCTAATACTCGTTTTCTGGGAGGCCTACCGCCAACCCCGCCCAGCGTCCTCTTGTTTCCCCTCTGACTGCGACTGGCACTAACTCGCTGCTGGTTCCCAGCTGGAGAGCACAGAGTGCACCTGCTCCGAAGGCCAGCGGGGCCCTGCCTCACCCGTAGCTCAGCCTCGGCTGTCTGTGCACGGACACAAGAACCCACCAGGGGTCACTGCAGCCTCAGAACTACCGCGCCCGCCAGTCGTGGACGCTGCCGGCCGCACGGAGGGCGTGGGGCTCGGATCGCCGAACGCTGGTGTCTGGGCAGAACTGTGCACTGCGCTCCCGGAGCCAGCCTCCCGGTCTCCCGGGGAAACGGACACAGTGCGCTCCGCGGACCTGCCCACACCTCACCCTGAGACCACCTCCGCTCCGCCCCCCGCCCCCAGCTGAGACCCCGCCCAGGAGGAGCGCCCCTGCGGCGGCCACCGGGCTCCGGCTTCGCTCTAGGGCTTTTTGCAGACGCCTGGGCCTGGCCCAGCTTCACCTGGGCTGCTCCCAACCGGGGCGCCACCCCTCGCGCCGCCAAGAGAACTTTCCTAGGAGGCTCCCAGCCTGGCGCGCCCGCTCGCCCGCCCGCCGCGTTCCCAGCCGGGCCGCCCGCCTCCTCGCCCGTCCGCAGGTCCTCGACTCTCCGCTGTTCTGGATGTCCGGTATTAGCAGCGCTCAGCCGCCGCGGCAGGGCATTCCCGGATAGAGAGCTTGAACTTGGCCACACACGGCCCCCGTGATGAGCTCGGGCCCCCCCAGACAGGACCCGCGCCCCGCGACTAGCTGACCTCCCCTTGCCGGTCTCGGTAAGGAGCCCGCCGCCCTTTGCAGCCCTCTTTGGGCTACTTGGTGGCCGCGGGTTTGGGGGCGGGGATGCGGACTAAGTGACGATCCTCGCCACTGCTCCTGTGCCCCTGGTTGGGCGTCGTGGGTACCCCCGACACAAAAGAAAAGCCGAGCACTCCCCATTCGGCGGACCGGACCCGGGGCTGCGGGGCGGGGTCGGAGCTGCAAGTACGCGCTCCCCGGGTACTCCGCGGACCCCGCGGAAGCCGGCACGTCACGGCCGCGTTCCAGCTGGTGCGGGTGGAGGCGGCGGCAGAGCTTCCAGGGGCTTCCAAGTCCGGGGAGGGCCTCGAGCGCTCATCCCTCCTTTTTCTTGATTCTTGCGCCCATAGCCAGGCGACTTTGGTCCGCCCCAGGACTGAGGGAGGGGCCGTGGCGCCCCCGCCCTCGGAAGAGCCGGAGCCGCAAGATGCGCGGGGTCGCGCCGCCGCCCCCCGCGCCCAGTTCCGCCGGCGCTTCCCCGGCGGCTCCCGGGCGCTGACTGACTCTCCCGGCGCTGCCTCTCCCGGGCCCCTCCGTCCTCCTTGCTCCACGCCGCGCCGGGCGGCTCCGGACCCCGCCGGGAGCAGCTCCTCTCGTCCTGGAGACGGCGCAGCCGATAGATTAATGCTGCGTGCCTGAGAGGAGGGGGCGGCCCGGCGCCTCGGTCGCAGCGTTCTCGCCTGGCTGGAGACGGCCACAGCCGACATGGGTTGTTTCTGCGCTGTTCCGGAAGAATTTTACTGCGAAGTTTTGCTCCTGGACGAATCCAAGTTAACCCTCACCACCCAGCAGCAGGGCATCAAGGTAGGCGCAGCCGGGGGCGCGTTCCGGGGGTCGGCAGCCGGGCGGGCTCGGGGGTCTGCGGCTTTGTCTGAGGGCTGTCACCGATCGAGGCCGACGGGTGCTTCCCTGCAAGGTGGGTAGGAGAGGCGCTGCCCACCGCGCTCAGATAGAGATTGGACGTGTCAGGGTGAGTTAACTTTGAGTTGCTTCATAAAGGAAAGTAAGTTTGACGTCTCGAAGGCTACTCGACGCACCGACTCCCAGCTGCCATCCACGATCCTGTTACGGAGACCGAAAGTCTTCCCAGCACCGGTTTCCTCCAAAAGCGTCTGGGCTCCCCGCAGCTCCCGAAGAGGCACAGAATGGCATGTACCGGCTGCACCCTGCTCGACCCCAGTGTTGAAGGCATGAGTTCCCTTGGCTTTGCTGAAGGCTTTTTTTTTCTTGACAGTGTCGTTGGAGAGTAAACTAGTTCACTTGTTGAAACACATTGATTGGGTCGTTGTGATTGTGTTACCTGGGTTTGTAGTTGGGTAATGGTACGTCTGTACTGAAAATAACTTCCATTTTCACAAGCGGACTGGTTTTATCCCCAAACTTAAGTAAGCATCTCTCAAAGCGACTCAGTAATGACTTTGCTCCTGTTTGTAGGTTATTAAAATGCTATTACTACTATTAACCTAGGGAACCCAAACAAAAAGGCTGCGGATCTTGCAGAGATCCACTTCCTTAATTTTGATGCATATTTATGTTTACAGTTGACAACTTGACAGATGCGCCTGCGCACTTGTTTTGCTCTTGCAACAATGTAACTAGAGGACATCGGAATCTGGGGTGTTTTGTTGTTTTGTTTCTCTTTATCCTTCAGTTTTAAATCACTAGGGCATTTTAAATAACACAGTGGCTGAGTCTGGTGAAGAGAAACCGTCTGCCTCTAATAGAGTCTGAGAAATCGTTCAGTTCAGGCTGCCGAAGTAGCTTCTACTAGTCTTGTCATCTCAGAAGTTAATCCTAATAGCGTAGGCCCTGGGCATTTACGTGTGTGAATCAGTTTTTACGCAACTTTATGCATACTAGAGGAAGTGTTCCTAGCTAAAAGTTCTAGCGTTAATGTTGTCATTCTATTGTACTTTCATAGGTGTATTTTGCAGGAGAGAGAGGCAACATGATCAATTAAAGCTACAAGATTGTTAACCCTTTCCTTTAGAAAATTGTTTGAATATTGTTTCTCCAGTAATTATAATAAGCAAAAGTCAATTAGATTCTCATTTGGTGTTTCCTTTTCAAGACCAGTAAAAGACTCTTTGGGGGGAGGACGATCAATTTGTATTTTTTACTTTTCTTTATGTTCGGAAACATCCTTGCTCCATTCCCAACCCACCCAAGGAAATCAGAAAAAGAACTTACTTTACAAGATGATACATTCTTTGGTGTACTGTGTGAATAAAATAGGTAAAAATCACAAAAAACATTCTAAATTCTTGATAATACATAGATTCTCTTTGGTGTGGAGGTAGGAACAATTAGAAAAAGATAACTGATGATCTGATACTAAAACAACAAAGAAATCTTTCTGAAGTGCAAAGTCCAAATTCACCTGGAGTCTAAAGTCATCTGGAGTGTAAACTTCCCATTTAGTCATGAAAACTGTGCCCTGTCAACTGTGGAGCCTGTACATTATTCTGTCAGGGGAGCAGCCAAGACTTGGATCAAATGTAATAATTTTGTCAAAGAGACATGAATCAAAAATCCTGATCTGTAATTATTTTTTACAACCCGATGGTGCTTATTTTGTTTTACAAATAGATTGAAGATTGGTGAGTGATTCAAAGGCAATGGCAACTTCATAATACTGTTATTTTGGGTATAGAGCAATTCAAAGGCAATGGCAACTTCATAATACTGTTATTTTGGGTATAGAGCAATTCAAAGGCAATGGCAACTTCATAATACTGTTATTTTGGGTATAGAGCAATTCAAAGGCAATGGCAACTTCATAATACTGTTATTTTGGGTATAGAGCATGACAAATAACTAAACAACAATTTAAGCAGGGTTTTGTTGGAAGTAATCATTTCACAACAGACTTGGCCTCTTTCTGTGTCACAGTTTCTAGTGCCACAATTATTTTGCCTCTTTCTAATGCCACAATTATTTTGATGGCCATGTGTGTAACACAGATGTTGCCTGCTGAAGTTAACCACATTATCTGCAACTACCATGCTACTATAAAAATGCATGTTAAGGGCCAGCCCGGTGGCGCACTGCTATAGTGCGCCGCTTGGGAAGCGCGGTGGCGCTCCCGCCGAGGGTTTGGATCCCACATACAGACCAGCCGCTCACTGGCTGAGCGAGGGGCAGGAGCAACACCGAGGGTTGCGATCCCGTGGGCGATCCCGTGGCCGGTCCCAGTCCGGTACGGGCGCGACACTGAGGGTTGCGATCCGTTGCCGGTCACGAAAAAAGACAAAAAGGAAAAAAAAAAAATGCATGTTAAGCCCCTATCTACTTGTGGTATGTGCTAAATTAAACATAGTTGAATATTTATAAAGTGGTATAATGTATGAGAAAGCTTCTCACATGTAGATGGTATTCAAACATTGAATGAATGTGTATACATTATTCTGTACATACTCGACATTTTCTTTAACTTTTCCCTAACCTTCCTAATATTGTGGTGCATAAGTACAATTAATATATATTGTTTTAATTAGATAAAATTTACTCCTACGTCAATTTGTAACTGAAAAAGTAAGCAATTATTTCAAAGTTAATAGCCAATAGTTACTATTATATTGTTTTCCCTTGGGATAGTACACTTGATAATTTTGATTATCACTAATTAAAGTCAAAGTTAAGTGGGCAATATCAATTAGCTTGCTTTTTTTTTTTTTTTTTTTGTTTTTTTTTTTTTTTCCGTGTCCGGCAACGGATCGCAACCCTCAGTGTCGCCCCCGTACCGGACTGGGACCGGCAACGGGATCGCAGCCCTCGG
>NW_007726496.1:6570-74111 GCF_000696425.1 Galeopterus variegatus | reverse complement strand
GGGATCCGAACCCTCGGACGGGAGGGCCGCCGCGCTTCCCAAGCGGCGCACTATCCAGTGCGCCACCGGGCCGGCCCTAGCTTGCTTTTTCCCCCTGAAATTAAACTAGAAAAATCTCTTCTAAAATTTTTCAAACATATTTTCTAGTATTTATTTTGTGATAATGCTTTTTCCTATTCTATCTCAAATGAAGACAGCTAATTTTGTGTTAAAATTATTCACATATTTTATTCCTTAATAGAAGGAATTTTATTGATTCTTATATGGTTACTTAAGAATTTGGTTGTATTACTGTTATAATGCATTGTGAGTGGAAAAAGATTTATTGTAGTAAATTTAAGGAGAAGTGGTATGAGATGAGCATGGCAAAATATTTTTTTCTGTGTGGTAATTTGAAAAACACTCTTTGGATTTGTTTTAGCATCAAATTACAAATTAAAAGTTATCTATGAAGTGATTTTCTGCAACTTATATCAAAGTTTTTTTTTTTTTTTTTTTTTTAAAGATGACCGGTAAGGGGATCTTAACCCTTGGCTTAGTGTTGTCAGCACCACGCTCAGCCAGTGAGCAAACCGGCCATCCCTATATGGGATCCGAACCCGCGGCCTTGGTGTTATCAGCACCGCACTCTCCCGAGTGAGCCACAGGCCGGCCCCTCAAAGTTTTTCATTGACTGATGTATTTCTATGGAAAGCATTCCAGCCTGAAGACAATAGTTACACATCTTATATGTTAAGATGAGTATGATTTCAATGGAAAATAATTTTCTGTTTAAAGAAATCAGAAAAATGAAACAGTGTCTTTGTATTCATATTAATGTTATGTTTTCTTAGCTTGCTCTAGAGGTAACCTCACCTTGACAAACAGGAAGTCTTTTTCATGCAGATCATAGTTTAAGTCCTAACCAAGATTTAAAAACCCAAATTTATATAAGCTGAAAGCAATTGGTTGTATGTCCCCCACAATAGCTTTTAGCTGTTTGTTCTTTGCTGCTATCTCTGTTGTTTGTTCAGGTAAGGATTTCAACTATGGCTGGTCTCAGTTTTTTGAGTAATGTTTGTTCTGGAAAACTTTTGTTATGTCCTTTGTAGTTCTGTGTGCTGGGGGAGGTAAAGATCTTCCTCTTTGTTCTCTTAGTTCTAGCAAAACTTGAATGTGGCTCAAATTACTTTTATAGGTGGTCATTTGCTTAGCAAAAGATTTTCAAGGGAAAAAAATATCACAAGGTTTGGTTATAAATTTAGTTCTCAATATTGCTGTTGCAAACACCAAGGTCAAGGGTTTGGATCCCCATATCTGCCAGCTGCCAAAAGAAAAAAAAAATTCTAGTGCAAATATGAAATAGACTAGAGTTTTCATTTTAGCAAGATTTTAGTCCTCTGAGTAGTAATCTGATGAACACTGAGCTGCTCATTTTTCCCTAGATGTATTGGTTAAATTAATGAAACCAATATGACAGTAAGGTGGAAATTCCATTGACTTAAAAAAAAAAATGGCTTTATTGAGATATGGCGTATAATCCACCCTGTTAAAGTGTACAGTTCATCCGTTAACTGTTAAAAAATGTTACCTCCTAAATCATCTTGAGGTTCCTATTGTCTGTTTTGATGCTTTGATCAAAAACTTCCTAATTAATTAGAAAAACAGCTATAAGGTGGGGACTTAAATTATATGCACCTAACTTACCAAGAATTGTAATTTTCATTCTATTTGGACTGGTAAAGAAAAGTCCCAGAGCACTGGGAAAAAAGTGAAAGGCAATTTGTTCTTCACAAATTATATTAAGTATATATGTGAATATCTATATCTTTTGGTATCAACCACATAAGATACGGAGTCAGGAACCTTATATACAGAGATTGAAGCATATAATCACGCACCAACATTCGTTTCCATGTAAGATTGGCTGTGGGTCTTGATCAGTTAGTAATTAGATGTGACTGGGATAGAAAGTAACCGTCCTGCACAGTGCATCCAAATGTGATATCCATGTTGTGGCTGCATAAGATGAACTAGGGTATGAGGAGTTTTTTTTTTTTCCTTGGGAAAAATTATTAAAAATGCCTTTTATCATTCCATAACTTGAATATGTTTTAAAAATGATTTAAGGGGGACAGCATTATTTGTTACATCCAGTGGCTTATTGCTGCCCTTCTCTAGGTGCTTATAATGTTCCTGGTTGATGGTGGACCACACTTTCTGCAGCCCAGTTACTAAGTTTATTTTTGAATTCTGTAATGTTAATTTTGAACTAAGTTTGAACCAAATTTGAACAGTGCAGTGATTTGCTTTTGAGCACGGGTGGTGATAAAGTTAAATCTAAGTTGCAGGGACAAAAGAAAAGTCAGGACTCCACTTCAGATTACCCATATGGACAGTGGTTTGTTATTTTTATTAAGACACAAGCAAAATGGGAAGCTCATATTTTCTTTGGTGGTTTGTGTCAAGTTTTATCCCAGACAGTATGGCCCGACAATTCTTTGTTGTGGGAGTCCGTGTATTGCAGCAAACTTAGAAGCATTACTACCTTATCGAAAGACAGAATTACAACAAATTTAAATATCTCAATTGGCTTTACGTCTATTCTAGATTTGGGCAACACTTCATTCCATAAAATAGAATAAGTGTTCCATTCAGCTGAGCAGAGGAGGTTGGTTTTATAGACAGAAAAGGCTGAAGAAAACAGAAACAAAGAATAAAAAGTGGATTGGTCATTTCAAAGTTATTTTCCTTGTCAGGTGGGAACAGGGAGACAGAACAATAGGAAATTAACTAATTAACATCAGGTTACTTCAGGCTATCTTTTTCGTGTAAGGATTAAAGAGCAGAGGGAACTTCATTATCATGCCTATTGAAGATTTAAACTGCTCTGTTTGGAAATCCTGTTATCTGTCTCTCCTGATTTCTTGGAAGGTCAGACTTCAACTTAAGTTAGGTTTGGTGACATGGAACTTAGGGGTGACTCTTTTGATTTTTAGTCTGGTCTGTTGGTGCCTAGGTGCAGAAACTTAGTTTAAAACACTGGCCTCTTATTATTTTTATTTAATAGCCTCTACCCATGAGATGCCAGTAGTACCTCTTCTCTAGTCATGACAACCGGAAATGTCCCAGGATATTGCCAAATGTCCCTGAGGGGCAAAATCACCCTTGGTTGAGAACCACTACCATAGAGAATAGCAGCTTCCTTTATTCTTATGTCTTTGGTGCTCAGTCTTCCACATGGATGCTGGGTAACTTTTGGATGCTTTCTATTTTTTTCTTTTTTTCCCCATATTTTGGAATGTGAGTTGTTCACCTTGTATTCAATGAAAATAACATGATCTGTCTTTAACTTGCTTCATATTCTTATTCTAGGAGCCATACAAGGTCTCCTCGGGAAACCTGTGAGTCCCTACTTGTGGTTCCTGGCAGCTCGAGCTGTATACTTCATGAGATAGATGCTTATTAACTATAATTCAAATAGAGGAATGAGTGGAGTGTTACAGTTGGAATAGGCCGTATTGAAAATCCCTGGATAATGAGGTTCTTTTGCCATTTTATTTTTACTAGAAAAGACTGACCCTAGAATGTAGTGAATCTCACTGTGAAAAATCTGTTTCCAAGATACTCTGATTTTTATATTGCTAATGGGTAGAAAATGAAATGAGGTAGGGGATTACATTGTGGCACAATGTGGCACATTGAAGAGCTAACTAACAGCTGTTTCACAACAGGAGGACACCATTTTTGTATTGTAGAGGTAACCTACCAAGTCTTTCTATCTTTTAAATGTGACTTTCCCCTTCCAACTCGAGCCTTTTGGAGGAAGTGCATATTTCATAAATGAATAATAGATCCTCACACATTAGTTACTTTTCTTCCTTGTCTCCTGTTCTTTAACTATCTGAGAATGTGGTGGTTGATTTCACAGTACGTTACACAATCAGGGACTAGTACTGTAATTTTTAATCTTGCTGTACCACCCTTTTTACCCTTAAGCACCATAAACCTAATCTGACACTGCTCTAGGCTTGATGGAAAAGACAATGTGGCTAAGTTAAGTATTGGGTTTTTATGAAAAATTGTAAGTTTTTCATTCAAATGTATAGGGTGTTTGTCTGCAGGCCTGTTGGAAACATGACAAGTCAGAGACTGATTGGCTGTGCCCCTCCCTCCTCTCTGAGATTGACTACTTGGGCTGAGCTTTATCTCTGACATTTCAGCCACATGTAAAGCTCCTACCATGGCTCCTGGTCAGCTGCTTTGGATTGTAATGACCCACTGCCATTTGCTTCTGCACTGTGAGTTTTGTTTCTAAGTCTCAGGTATTAAGATTGAACAGGCACCTGTTATCACATGTCGTACGCATAGACTAGGTGTGTTAAATTCAGAAACCAGTCAGTTTACTTTGTGATTCAAAAAGCCTGTAACTACAATTTGGAGAATCTGTACTATTCTCAAAAATGTGTATTGCATTCCTGTGCCCTCTGAGCCATGTATGTATTTCCTGTTTGTTTTCTTTTTAAAGTAAAACAGCCATTCTTTCTTGACGCTGGCTATTGTTAATCCCTTTTTCTGTAACTAAACACTCTTGCAAAGAGATTCCCCAAGGGCTGAAATATCTCCTGGCGGCTCTGCTAATAATCACTGAAGACATGAAAGGGCTCAGTTCCAAATGTGTGAGAAGTTTGTTTTAAAGCAGAGGAAATTGACTTGCCAAGAGGAAGTTAGAACAAGAGAGATGGGGACAGGCAGGGAAAATGGAGAAGTGCTGAGCGCCGGTCCACAGCGACAATAAACGGAAAGGTCAGGTGGCAAGGGAGGATCAGCAGACCGAGTCCGAAGACGGACCTAGTGCAGCGGCACAGTGTTTAGAAGCGACACATTCTGAAAGCCCGGCTAGTGATGCTGAGTTCCCAACTTTGTGGGGATGGTGTTCCAGAAGTTGATTAGAAAGTGCTTTTTGTAGAATACAGCTGACCATACAAACAGTGACACGAGTGAGGGTCAGGTTGCTGAGCTAGAGACCATTTGAGTTTTTAAACCATCAGGTCTTGCCTTGCCCTTCACTCAGAACCGTGTTTGAGAAGCAGTCTTGGAGCCTCTGCTGCCTTAACTGTCACTTGTCAAAGTTGGTTTTTCTCCTCACTGCTCCTGACTTAGTGTGTTTCTCACACTTCATGTGTGAGCCAGCCCCCTAACTAGGGTGCTGTGAGGTCACCTTCAGTTTCTCCCCTCCTCCTCTCTGCCCTCTGTTCAAATCCTGGTATGCCACATAATTACTGGCTTTGGGATTGGGCTAGTGAGTTTCCATTGAACCAGCCTCAGTTTCCTCATCTGTGAGCTAGGAGCGTAATATCTGCCCCATAGGATGATTGTGAGAATTTGAGAAAAGAATTGTAGGCACACTGGAAAAAGGGTGCTCAATAAATGAGATCTGTTAGTATGTATGGTATATTTTTTTGCTAATACATTTATCCTTGAATTCCAGTTTGGGATATCTAGGCCCCCACCCCTGCCAAAGGTGACACAGGCTCTCTGAGGGGAGTAGGGGAGCAGTGGTGGCTTGGCATTCAAAGATATTAGTGACTTGTCAGATTTCTATATTTGCAGGAGAAATAGCTGTGCATCTACTCATATTGCTTCAGCTTCCACTAGAAACTCCACATCTGTACCCTTAGTCCCGACTGCCTTCCTGTTATCTGGAAATCTGTACTTCTGACTGCCTGATGCATGCCACACTAGCTGCCTAAGCCCACTGTCACTACCTCATTGTCCTTGTAGACTTGCTTCTCTTCCCCTGCTCCCTAGCTTGGTGAATGATTTCACACTCTGTCTGAATCTAAGACGCTTTGGTCCTCAAGTTACAGAGATCCCACTGCAATGTGCTTCAACATGAGGAGAGGTTTACTGGCTCACCTGTCAGGGAATCTGGGGGCAAGGAGAGGAATTCAGGTAAGTCAGTGACATCGAGGCCCCAGCTTCTCTCTGCCTCTTCCTTACTCTACTGTCTTGGGAGTCTTGTCGTGCTTAGGCTGGAGCAGATGGCCACATGGTCCCGGAGCTGAGGAGGTGATATTTGTATATGGCAATATGCTAGATAGGAATAGAGGCAGCTTTTTTTTTTTTTAGAAGAGAAGAAGCTTTCTCCAGAAGTTTTCCGCCAAACTTCCCTTTGTGTCTTTTAGCCAGAATGAGTCTTGTGACCATTCTTTTCTTTTTTTTTCTGGCAGCTGGCTGGTATGGGAATCTGAACCCTTGACCTTGGTGTTATCATCACCTCCCTCTAACCAACTGAGCAAGTGGCCAGCCCATTGTGACCATTCTTGAACCTTAATAACAATGGGATCACATTTAGAATAGTGGCCCTGGAGCAAGGAGAAGAGGGTGTGACTGGTTTCTTGAGGCCAAGGGCTGCGTGGGGAGGGGCTCAGTCAGGAAGGAAGGAGGGGAGTTGTGGATGTCCTTGGCCACCAGCAGTTAGGATCCTTAAATTTCCACACCCTAAACAGCTTCCAGATTTCTTTCTTTTCCCCTCTTCTCATTGTGACTGCCCTAATTCAGTCCCTTCTCAGTTCTCCATGATGGTTTGCTGTAGCCTTTTGATCACGGCCCCAGCTGCTCTCATTTGCCCCCTGTGACCTGCCTAGGATACTTCAATGGCTGGTCACCTTCCATGCTTAGGTTTAGATTCCTGGTGTTCTGGCAGCACATGGGGCTGGCCCTTCCTGTTCAAGTTACTGCCTCCCTTCTGTTCTTTCTCCCACCACTTCCTCATACCTGTCTTGCTCTCTAGCCCGAATGAGCTGCTTTGTAGTGTTTGAATTCTCCACATTCCCTTTCACCCATGTCTTTTTCTCTGCCTGGAAAAACCTCACCCCACCTGCTCTTGAGTGAAGTATCTGCCCTCATTGAGCAGAGTTCTGCTCACGTCTCAGCTTTTCTGAAGACTTTGTCTTGGTACAGAGCTGGAGAGTCCATCTTCTGACCCTAATAAAACCTGCGTTCTCTTGCAGTAGTTCCTGGACTTTTCTACCTACCTCGTCCTGGGACAAATACAGTAAAGTGAAGAGGGCATAAGCATTAGTCATAGATAAATCAGGCTTCAAGTCACCCTCTCATTTGTTAGCACAGTACACATGGCCAAGTCACTTAACCTCTTTGAGTCTGCTTCCTTATCTGTAAAATTAGGGTAAAGTCCTGCACCTTAATCCTGAGATGCTGAACATGAAACCCTAGCTCTGTACCTACCAAGTGGCAGCTGCTGTTATTAGGGGTGGAAAACCTTGAGGGAGGAGACTAAGTCTTTTTTTTGGAATTCCCCATCAAGCCTAGCTCCCAAGGAGTAGTAGGTATCAATGGTTGAATGTTGACTGAATGGATTAATTTGAATAAGAAAAGGTACCTCCATATTGACATAAGCTAATGAATCTGGGGAAGAAAAGACATCTTTTCACTTTCTAGGCTCCCTGGGTATAAGTAGTGTACCTGCTTGACTCCTCAATTTTTTATTTAATTTTTTTAAACTGCTTTATTGAGATAAAAATCACATACCATATAATTCACCTATTTAGGTGATTCAGTGGTTTTTCATATATTGAGTTGTGCAAGCATTAGCACAATTTTAGAACATTTTCATCCCTTTGAAAAGAAACCTCATACCCATTAACCGTCACTCCCCGTTTCTTCCTACCCCTCACCCCTAGGCAACCACTAATCTTTCTGTGTCTATAGATTTGCATGTTCTGGACATTTCATATAAGTGGATTCATGTAATATGTGGTCTCTTGTGACTGGCTTTTTTCCTTAGTGTAGTGTTTTCAGGATTTATTCACAGGGTAGCACGCATCAGTACACCATACATTTTCATTGATGAATAATATTCCATTGTATGGATGTACTATATTTATCTATTCATCAGTTGATGGGTTTTTAAGTTGTTTTCACTTTTTGGCTATTATAAATAATGTTATGAAGATTCATGTACAAGTTTTTGTGTAGACATATGTTTAATTTCTCTTGCATATGGACCTAAGAGTAGAATTGCTGGGTCAGAAGATTTAATAGTTTGAGGAACTGCCAAACTGTTTTCCACAGTGGCTGCACCATTTTACATTCCCATCAGCATGTAAGGGTCCCAATTTTTCCACATTCTCACCAACATGTTTTATAATTTCTCTTTTTGATTGTAACCATTCTGTTGGGTGTGAAGTGCTTCTTCATTGCTGTTTTGGTTTGCATTTTTCCTTGATGACTAATGATGTTGAGCATCTTTTCATGTGCTTATTCGCCATTTGTATATCTTTCTTGTAGAAATGTCTATTGAGATTCTTTGCCAATATTTAAAATTGGGTTATTTGTCTTTTTACTATTGAGTTAAGAGTTTTTTCTTTTAATATGTTCTGTATACAAGTTTCTTATCAGATATTTGATTTGCAATTATTTTCTCCCATTCTGTGGGTTATATTTTTACTTTTATGATGGTGTCCTTTCAAACACAAACATTTTTTATTTTTAATAAGACTAATTTATCTGTTTTTTTTTTGTTGTTGTTCCTTGTGCTTTTGGTGTCATATCTGAGACCATTGCTTAACTCATGGCATGAATATTTACTCTGATGTTTTAAGAGTTTTATAGCCTTAGGTTTTACATTTAGGTCTATGATCCATTCTTCATTGTTTTGCGTGTGGATATCCAGTTGTTCCAGCACCATTTGTTGAAAAGACTATTCTTTTCCCATTAAATTTTCTTTGCATCCTCATAAAAATGAATTGACAATAAATGTGAGGATTTATTTTTGGACTCTATTCCATTTATCTACATGACTATCTTTAATGCATCTTATTTATTTTTACTAGTTCCTTGGTAAGGTAGGCGTGTGTAATTTAGCAAAGAAAACACTCTTAGTTAAAAAATGTTTAATGTTTTGAGAAAAATTTCCTGTAAACTTCCTGGGGACAATGACATTGTCTATTTTACCCACTGTTAAATCCTCAAGAACCTAATAGAATGCCAGGCACATGGTGGTACTTAGTAAATATTTGTGGAAGGACTAATTGAAATATTGTTTTAGTCATGCTGCTGCTATTGGTTTTGTAACTTGAAACTGTTTGAACATTTAGATTTCCCAAACTTTATTTTACAAGCATTGAGTATTGCTTTTTATGTTCTGTAAAGGATTCGCCTTTGGTTTTTGCAGGCTCTTTCTATAAATCACTTGTGGAGGACTGAAAAGAGGGTATTGGCATATGTTTTATAAATAATTTTCTTTGGTAGTTTTGATAGGTAAAGATGTTAGAAAAGTTAATATCATTTAAATATGTATGTGATTTTCATCTGTTACCTTGAAACATATTGTTAGAGATTTGCTTAGAGCAGTGCCATGTGTGCTATGTGGGCTGTTTTCCTCCTAGGAAAATAATGTAGATGGCTAGACGGCTACTTCTAAACACACACCCCCCCAGCCCCACTCCCATGATGTCCCTTCAACCCTGAACTTAGGGGATTTCTAGCAGGATTGTATAGCAGTGCCATGTGTGCTATGTGGGCTGTTTTCCTCCTAGGAAAATAATGTAGATGGCTAGATGGCTACTTCTAAACACACACCCCCCCAGCCCCACTCCCGTGATGTCCCTTCAACCCTGAACTTAGGGGATTTCTAGCAGGATTGTAGGTTAAAGCGTAGGGAGCAGCTATGGCTTTGTGGAATTGAACTAAAATCCCCTATGTCTGAAATTGTAGCAAATCATAGTGGTATTGAAACTGGCATAATATAAGCTTTACAATATTGTCTGGATTGCACATTTTAAAAGTCAGTGGTATTCAAACACTGGAAAAATTCCAGTAGATATGCAGGCTACAGCAGCTCCCTTTGTGAGGAGAATCTCAGATGTCTGGAACCTGGATAATGCTGTAGCATCACAAAATCTTTCACATGAGCTTGTTCTGCTTATCATTGCTTTTTCCTGTCAGCCACTCATTCTTTTGCCCAGTAGTCCAGCTGTCTCATCCTCTGCACCAAACCTGTGTGTGTCACATGTCCTCAATTAAGTCAGCCCCGTGATGCTCCCTGAAAGTACAGCCGACAGCCAGGCAAGGATAGGGAAGAGATGACTTCAGTTATGACAGACTGGATTTCACTTACGATGGAAAGTTAGGCCTGGCATGGACATTAGGAATTATCTCATCTAGCCCCCACATTCTACAGGTGAGGGGACAGTAACCCAGTGAAGGCCGTTCATTTTCCAGAGCCCAGCATGTGGGCCTAGACCCTTCTCTGGTTTTCCACCTGGTTCTTTCGTTGGTGCTCATGTACCCCCAGTTCCTTTGCAGAATGGAAGGGAGGAAGGATTGAGAGCTGATTCCAGAGGCAGAGGTCAGCAGCAGCATGCGCCGGTACTCTGAGCCACTCGGGAGGTGAGGCTGAGGCTGGAGGATCGCTTGAGCCTAGGAGTGCTGGGGCTGTAGTGCGCTGTGCCCATTGCATGTTCACACTAAGTTTGACATCAATATGGAAATCTCCCAGGTTGCCGAAGGAGGGGCAAACTGGCCTAGTTTAGAGATGGAGCAAGTGAAAACTCCCATGCTGATCGGTAGTGAAATCACGCCTGTGAATAGCTACTGCAGTCCAGCCTGGGCAACATAGCAAGACCCTGTCTCTTAAAAAAAAAAAAAAAAAAGAAAATCATTTAGGTTCACTATCAATCCCATCCACTCTGGTGCTCCCACCTCCTGTCTGTTTTCTGTTTTTTCCTCCCTCTTTTTTTTTCGGCTGCTGGCTGGTGCAGGGATGGAATCACATTCTAACCAACTGAGCTACTCAGCCAACCCCTTCTCTTAAGTTACCGTCTTTCTAAGCCCATGATTTGTCCTGATTACCTTCTGCAGTCTTGGCATTTAGATTTGTGAAACTTCTTGGTTAGATTATATGAGAGCCTTCCATTTCAGGGAACATTTAAAAAATTTTTTAAAAAATTTACATAAGTAATTACTTATGTGGAATTTCTTTTCAGAAAGATACTTATTGCATTGTATTTTAATATTTTAGCTTTTTCAAAAATGCTTACTTATCTAAAACATGTAGAATAATTTATCTAGTGCCATAGTTTTAGAGCTCGTGTCACTTAGAATTTTTCCTTGGTCTTTATTTTGTAAAGCCTTTGCCCTGCGTTCTTACTGCTTCACGCTGAATCTCTCTCCAGGAAAGAAAATTAAAAACCGATTAGTGACCCTTCTTATTGCCTGAAGGAGGGCACAGAGAAGAAAGCAGAAAGGTAAATTGCTGTTTCGTTGAAAGGTTTCAGATGGGCTAATCATCAGGAGGCTAATAGATCTTTCTCCTGATAACCATTATTCCATGCTTCTGCTGCTGTTTACAAGGGCACTTGGAGGATGTGCAAATTTTCCAGAATTCCTCAGAGAGCCAGCTTCTTTTTCTTTCATACATGTTTTACATCATGTTCTGGAGCAGTTATTTGACGATAAATAGGTTTTGAGTGTGAGGGTATATTGGGGTCTGAACTAATGCTATGTATAATTGTAGGTATGGATTTGTGAACTCAATTCTACAAGAATTTATTCAGAGCTTATTGTGTAACCAGTAACATCCAGAATTTCTGGTGGGGATAATGAAATAGAGGGAGGACTCTTGACTGTAAGAGGTTTAGCTTTCGGGTGGAGGAGCAAATATTTACTTATAATACAACAGAATATATATAATGTAGGACAATATACAATTGAGGTAGCGATTCTAAGAGGTACAGAAATTCTTATAAGAAATCATTTCTTATATGCCAGAGTGAGGTTAATCAGGAAAGTCGTTTTAGAAAAAGTGAATACAGGTTCAACAGTGCCTTATCTGGAATCTGAAACCCTTGGGGTGAAGCGTGTTTCAAGATCTAAAATTGTTCAGATTCCAGCCTGGTAATATGGTATATATATTATGCAACATCCCCAGCCATCATCAACTGGGGTGATTTCTCATAAAACAATCACATTTTATTTCTGCAGCTCAACATTTGGATATTCACAATAAGTGGAGGTAGAGACTACAAGTAGCCTTATACCAGTTTGTAACAGATTTTGCTCCTGCATTAGTTATCGATTGCTATATGGCAAATTATTGCCCAAACTTAGCAGCTTAAAAGAACCAAATTTATCATGTACAGTTTCTGTGGGTCAGGAATCCAGGAGTGCTTAGCTGGATGATTCTGGTCCCCGGTCTCTCATGAAGTTAAACTCAAGGTGTGGCCTCAGCATGGGTCGTCTGGAGATGGTGAATGTTGGCAGGCCTCAGTTTCTCACTGGCTGTTGATACAGAGTCTCAGCTCCTCACTATGTGGGCTTCTCCATAGGCTCCTGAGCATCCTTGCAACGTGGTAGCTGGCTTCCTTCCAGAGCAAGTGAAGAGAGGGAGGGAGAGAGAGAGAGAGAGAGAGAGAGAGCTCTCAAGATAGAAGCCACACTCTTTTATAAAATCCTGTTACCTCTGCTGTATTTTGTTGGTCATCCCAATGAACCTTGGTGTGAGAAGGGACTGTATAAGGGTGTGAAGACCAGAAGGTGGGGATCACTGAGAGCCATCTCAAAGATGGACTACGGTAAAGCTACCGGACCATGCCAGTTGTCCAGCTCTTTTACCTGCCCATAATCCTGCACCGACTGGGCCAGTTGTCAGGCTAGGGCTGGGTCTAGAACTCACAGACCCCACAAGCCCGTTCACAGACTGGGTTACAAACCCTTCTCATGCCAGGCTGGGTCACCAGACCCCTCACATGCCAGGCTGGGTCACCAGACCCCTTACATGCAGGTCTGTGAGCTAGGTAAGCGGCAAACAGGTCCTTGGAAGACTCCTGAGGCAGAATAGGCGCTGGCTTTCGCACCAACTCCACCCACGCACACACACAATTTGTTTACTGAACCACCCCCAACTGGCCCTGAGGTGAGGGGAGCCTGATTAAATTATTCTATTTTCCCAGCAACTACCATAGTCCTCAAGTGAGTTATGGCATCAAACTTAAGATTAAACTTTCAGTTTTCATATTTCTTTTGGATATTAGATTGTGGAGAAGAGATTGATGATTTATATAGACTTGGCCTTCAGAAAGTGATGACTTGAGAGGACAGACAGTGTCTCTGAAGGCTCTCCAGGATGGAGAGGTAGCGTGAATATAGGGAAATGAGTTTGCTGGAGAAAGATCAGGAGTGTCTGGGGAACGTCAGACTACGAGTCTCATGTGTGCCAGGCACTGTACTTGATGCTGGGGATAAAAAAGTTGAGTTAGATAGTTTTAAACCATCTGGAGCTTAAGTCTATAATTATGCTTTGAGAAATAATCAATGTTTGATGAAAATACTTTTTTTTTTTTTTTTGTCTTTTTCCGTGTCCGGCAACGGATTGCAACCCTCAGTGTTGCCCCCGTACCGGACCGGGGACCGGCAACGGGATCGCAACCCTCGGTGTTGCTCCCACGCCTCGCTCAGCCAGAGAGCGGGAACCGGTCTGCATGTGGGATCCGAACCCTCGGGCGGGAGCGCCGCCACGCTTCCCAAGCAGTGCACTATCCAGCGCGCCACCGGGCCGGCCCTAAAATTAAATTTTTTATTCCAGTGAGCAGGAACCGGTCTGTATGTGGGATCCGAACCCTCGGGCGGGAGTGCCGCCGCGCTTCCCAAGTGGCGCACTGTAGCAGTGCGCCACCGGGCCGGCCCCAAGATGATGATGAAAATACTTTTATTGAATGTCTACAATAATGAAGGCAGCTTGTGTAGTGGGAAGGGGAAAGAATATGTATTCAATATCTGGATTCTTCTTCCAGCTCCTTCATTTCCTAGCTTGAAAAAGTCACTTAATGTTTTGGAATATTAGTTTTTCCATTTGTAAAATTAAACAGATGCTAATATTATCCCAGTGATATCACAGGTGTTGAAAGACTCAAGGAGGACAATGGCTGGAAAAGTTGCAAAGTTTTTTTTTTTCCTTTTTTTTGTCTTTTTTCATGACTGGTAACGGGATCGCAACCCTCAGTGTCGCGCCGGTACTGTGACCGGCAACGGGATCGCAACCCTCGGTGCTGCGCCCGCACCACGCTCAACCAGTGAGCGGACCGGTCTCTATATGGGATCCGAACCCTTGGCGCGAGCAAGCGCCGCACTCTACCGAGTGCGCCACTGGGCAGGCCCAAAGTTGCAAAGTTTTAAAGTGCTATATTGTTAATAATTATTATCTTGTGGCTCCATTATTTACTCACTAGTCCTTTGGCAAGTTGTATAATTGTGTGCCCGAGTTTCATCTTTGGTGAAATGAGGATAATACTACTAACTACTTCATAGATTGTTAGGGTTGAATGACATAATACGTGTAAGGTGTTGGGAAAATACAACAGTTTGGTCAGGCGCCCTCAGGGGTGGTTCAGCATTCTCTGTAAGCAAGTTGTGTGTGGCTGGAGTTAGTGCGCATGCGCCGCACCGTGGCTTGGCTGGCATCTGCCGCTGGCGCCTCCCTCCCGTGTGGTGTCCGCTGCCCCCCGCAGCCATGCTTTCCAACCTACGGCTTCTGAGGACCTGTTTGTCCATCACCTAGCTCAAAGACCTGCGTGTAAGTGGTCTGGTGACCCAGCGTGGTGTGTGAGGGGTCTGGCATCCCAGTCTGGCATGTGAAGGGCTTGTGACCCAGTCTGTGAATAGGCTTGAGGGGTCTGTGAGCTCCAGACCCAGGCCTAGCTCGACAATTGGCCCAGTTGGCAGGTTTATGGGCAGGTAAAAGAGCTGGACATAAGGGCTTAGAGTAGTGCCTAGCACATGACAGTATAGTAAATACCCAATAAATGTTAGCTGTCATTATTATGTAGCCATAAGTGCTAAGTCTTAGTTGAGGTTTTACAAAAAGTGAAACTATGACTTAGCATGTCCTTAGACATAGGTTCTAAACAATAAGGCAAAGTGCAGTTTTTCCCTAAAAGGACTTTTATTATTTTTATTTGCATTTGCTAATTAGAAAACTTATTTATTGGGTTGGACAGAGTTTACTTAGAAAATAGCCACTAGCTTTCTCTCTTTTTTTCTCTTCCTTTCTTTTTTTTTTTTTTTTGATATCAGTCTTCTGTAGCTTCTCAGATTTTTGGAGGTCATAGCTGAGAATAAATCCCTTTGTATATCCGGTAGGATAGTAAGAATGAACTGGTTAGCTTGCCTACCTACGAATAAAGAGGTAAGTTCAGTTTAGATAACCTTGATCACTTGAAGAAGATGTGTTTCAAAAATGAAGCTTAGGGCCGGCCACGTGGCTCACTCGGGAGAGTGCGGCGCTGGTAGCACCAAGGCTGCGGGTTCAGATCCTATCTATATAGGGACGGCTGGTGCGCTCACTGGCTGAGCGTGGTGCGGACCACACCGTGTCAAGGCTTGCGATCCCCTTACCGGTCAAAAAAAAAAAAAAAGAAAAGCTTAAATTTGAGAACACAACAGGCTTTACCAATTAAAATTCCTTATAGAAGTAAATTATGAGTCAAAAAAGACTTGCAATTCTGTTAATTGCAGTGAAAATATTAATTATGATTTAGCCTTTGTAGAATCTGAGTTGCCTTTTGTTGAGGATAATGAGAACCCTGCTAAGTCGTTATTTTTCTGGAATCTTCATCCGACAGACCCTGAAGATCTTTCCCCGAGACTGCGTTTAAGCCTTTACAGGCACCCAGGAGAGCAGGTTGTGACAGTGTCATAGAAACATCAGTATTGACACAGGCCTGATGGCCATTCCCAAAGATAAACTCTGAAAGAAACCAGACCCCAGGCTGACAGCAGATTGATCTCCTTAGGTCATACATTTCCTTTGTGAATGATGGTGAAAAACTTGGAGCTCCTTGTAGGTTTTTAAGTTAAAAATCTTTGTGTTTTCTACCCACTTGAAAATGCTGAACTTTTTTTTTTTTTTTGTAAGCCAGAGGGAGAAAGATGTGACCTAATGTTTAAATACCATATTTAATATTTGGGTCAGTTGTGTTTAAGAGTAAACACCTGACTAACTGCTCTTTAGGAAACCTTTATCTTCCTTTTAAATATTGTTTTCAAAAGATGAGCCATATTGATGTTCTGAAACAACATTTTCTTAAAGTATGAAAACCAGGGCTACTGAAAGCAGGTGTGCATATTCAAGATGTGCCTTGCTTTATTCAAAAAATTGCATTTTTGAAAAGTTTCATTGTAAATTGATTTGTGTTTTAAAATGCTTCCCATATGGTGTCATAGAAGAGTTGAAAAGGATGAAAGGATTTTTTTTCCCAGTGGAGGGTGGTGATGTTATGTGATAGATTGCTTACAGTTTGCTGTGTCTACATGTGCTTTTTCCCCATGCTTTTTCACTTGCTTTAGTAACTGCTGAGTTGACCAAAGCCTTGTTCTGACAAAGGCTGCTGTGGTTTTCAGCACAAAGTTATGACAGGTGCATCTCTGTTTTCGTTTTAGCAGTATGTGTATATATTTCTTCCTTCTTCCACAAGTGGTTAATTTTGTGCTTTCTGCCTGAGATTGGGATAACAAAGTGACAACAAAATGCACCATTTCCCCTCATGTTTAATAAATTCTGCTGCTCTGAGTGGAATCCATGGCTTATTAGACATGCTGAGTTGCTAGTTTTCTAAGCATGCTCAACCAGAAAGGATGAACAGAAATCCCTTAGGCTGACTGGCGTATTTTGCGGTCTCAATGCATGCATTTGTCAGAGTTTGGCTCTCATTTTGGCTAATCTGTTCTCCATGGAAAATTCATTGACATTACTTGGGTCAATTCAGCTGCATTTCTTGTCTTAGATTCCTATCATAGGCAGAAAAAGGAGTGAGAGCCAGTAAGGACACAATTGTTTAGAAATGTCTGTAATTTAAAAAATACTTACCAATAGATTCTATGCTTCCCTGTAAATTAAAACTTTTTGTTTAAGAATAAAGCATATGCAGTCAACATGTGCCTTGGGTTGAATGTCCCCCCAAAACTTAATTCCCACTATAACTTTTGAGGGTGGGAAATCCTGTTATGGTAATTGAAAGGTGGGGCCTTGAAGAGGTGATAGATTGTCGGACCACGCCATCGTGAATGTACTAATAATGGTGGTCTGGGGTGTTGGTTCGGAGGGCTTTAAAAGGAGAGTGAATGAGGAGGTTAGTCTCTCTCTGCTATGCCATTTCGCAGTGTGATTCCCTGATGTCATTGAAGTCACCACCGAAGAAAGCCTTACCATACATGTTCCCTGGACTTTGGACTTCCTAGTCTCTGAAACTGTAAGCAATAAATTTCGTTTTCTTACAAATTACCCAGTTCTGTGTATTTTGTTACAAGCAACAGAAATGGACTAATATAGCCTGTGTATTTGCTAGCAACGATTCTGGTATTTCTGGTTGCATCTGTGTGTGCAGGGGTAACATTGAAAATGTTTTTTTCAAAATGGATGAGAGAACCTTGGCTGAGAAATAGTTTTTTTCCTCTTATGCAGGAACTTTTAGTTCTTAACTGAGTAAAGGATGAGGAAAAGATTCCACAGATCCTGGGTAGTGAATATGTTAAAAGCATGTTCGATGCACGTGTTTGACCATTGGGATGAACAGCCGAGCTTCTTCCTAGCTCGGAAGGTCTGATGACTGTGTCTCACTCAGGTGGCTTTACTGACAGGGGCTAGTTTTCAAGCCTGGAATAGTGTCTGTGGTTATCTAGTCGGGAGCCACAATCAACTTTTCATTACTTCCATAGATTACTGCGGCTTTTTCAGTTCCCCTCATAGAGTGGACAGACAGAGCCCAGGAAGATCAATTAAATTTCCTGTTTTCAACAACTCGATTGATTTGGAGGGAAAGAAGAGTGAAGCTGTTTGTTATTTCTTATACTCATGAGTATTTTGATTTTTTAATGACTCCATTTTTTTTTCTTTATTATTCTCTCCATTGAGGCTATTTCATAGAGTAAGACCATATGTAATTAAAAGTTGCCCATAAGGAAAAGTGAGCCTGTCAATTTAATGAAAGTTTTAACAGTACTTGCTAGGCACCCAGATGTTTAGTGTCTGACACTTTGTGGTGTTCAGTAAATGTTAATGCCTTTCCCTTCTTGACATTAGTCAGGGTGTTATGGGGGTACAATATAAACATACAAGAAGTTATTAGAGAACAGCTAATGGTAGATTAGGGTTGGTAGTTTGATACTGAACAGATAAGAGACATGAGAGTCTCATGGAAAAGTGTGTCTTGAATTTGGCTTTTAAAGATAAGTGGGCTTTAGATATAAGTTGAGGGGTTTCCTAGCGGAGCTTCTGGACGTGAAGGGGTTGGCTGAATCCAGAGCAAAGGGGAAAATCAACTTGCATCTAGTTGGTGTGATAGATGGAGGGAAGAACTTGAAAGCCATGAAGGGGATTTAAGACCTGGTGTGTGACAGGTCAAAGCAGAGGAGAGCCCTGGTGGTGTTTTAGGAAATGAAGCTGGCATTTGCTGATGGCAGACTGCATTGGCGATTGGGGAGCCTGGAATCTGAGAAAGCGTTAGTGTGTTAGGTGATGAGAGCTGGAATTTAACAGCTAGTAAGGATGTTTGGGATGGTCATTCATTGAACAATATATTTGGAGAAATTTCCAGGTACCAGACACTGGGCTGGCCTCTGGATCCAGCCAATTGACACAGTGCTTACTGGTGTGGAGCTTTACAGCCTAGTGGGGGAGCAGGACAGGATGGTGAAATGTTGGCAGTGACACAATAGTATACAGCAGGAAATCTCATGGAGTGGGAGGGAAGAATTCCTGAAGAAGTGATATTTGGGCTGAATGGGGTGATGTGGAGGTAGAAATTCTAAGAGAGAACAGACTGTGCAAAGGCTCTAAAGCAAAAACAGAAGGAACTTAACATGGCTGGAGTGTAGTCAGGAGGAAATGAAATGAAAAAAAAAAAGGAAGAGCTGCTGATGTGTTATGATTGTAGCAAGGGAGGGTGTATTGAGAAGAATTTTGGTGAAAACTGGGTGGTTTGGACATTTTGATTTAGGTAGGCTGGATTCAGGCTTCAGTTTCTGTTTGTTGACTGTTTCTTGCAATCCTCCTAATAATTCTACAGGTCTGTCTGTAGAGCCCCACCTACATACTAAGGCTCATTCCCAAGGATGACTAATTTGCCTAATTATAACTCTACCTGCAGATGGTGTCTTGTTTAATGTGACCTATATGAGGTCAAAGTCACAGCATTTCTAATTAGATGTGCTCATCAGTGTCCATTTTCTAGAGAAACGTGCCCTCAAAACACAGTATTTTCTGTTTCAGATGACTGCTCTAGCATTAAAGGCTTTAGCTTAATTTTATTCTTAAAAAGGATTCTTAAGAGATAATAAAATTATTAATCTAAGTACTCTGAGTTCTAAAGCTTAAGATTCATGAAGTTGTCAGGAATAAAGTCTGTTTGTTTCTCAAGCATTCAGCCTATTTCTGCCTTGGGGCCTTAGCACCTGCTATTCCTTCTGCCTAGAATGCTCTTCCTCCAGAATTCTGCATGACTCAGCCTTACCTCTTCAAGTCTCTGCTCAGATGTCTCCTCTAGTGAGGCCTTCCCTGACCCCTCTGCACATTGGGCTCACAGTACATATTTATTGAATGAATGCCTTTTTTAAACATGCCTCTTTTTAAATTCTCGTTTCTCTGACCAGCTCTAGACAACCTGTTTCTGTCATACTAATTTTATTTTTTTAAGGGTAGGCTTTCATTAACTTTCTTCCAGAAAACATCCTGCCAGTGAAGGAAAGGTCTCCAAGGCAGTGGACAAGCCACCTTGAAGCCCATGTCTTGAGCCCATACACATTTTGCTCAGAGCCTATGTACTTAAATTGGCAGTCTTACTTTGTTAATACTCGCACAGGTTAGTTGATCTGATTTCTGAGTCTATAGCAAAGATAGGCCCACTGGTAGAATCTTAAGTGAAAGAAAGAAAATCCAAGTTCTAATGAAGCATTTATTGTGGGGCTGTTTATTAGGGAGGCTGATAGCCCTTCCTTCTCATTAACTGCTGAGGATAGAGATTGGGCAGGTCTAGGAAAAAGAAAGGAAAACCATTTTTTTTAAAATAAAAGAATTCCTCTTCTGTTTGCCTCATTGGCAAAAAAATTTTCTTTTTTTAATATTCAGTGATTATTTTTATACAGTGAATGGGTTGGACTAAGTAATCTCTGAGACCACCTTTCATCTTGAAAACTATGTAATCCTGTTCCTGTCTAAATATTCTGCTTTGGCCAGTTTGTTTTATACATCATTGTATGAACGTGTTGTGTGTGTGTTCCTTAGTTTCGTGGCTTAGCTTATGATTGTCTCCAGCCTGAATACTTTAGAAGGGAGTTTTCTGGATCTAAATGCATGGCGATTTTTAAGGCTTTTGGTTCATACAGCTAATTGTTTTCTCGATAGGTTGCAATGTAAAGTCATGGTTAATGGTCAGGTTATTGAGTTAGAAAAGCTGTGTTCAAATCCTGGACCTGCTCCTTACTAGCCATGTGACTGAGATTTCCTTAATCCTCATCCCTTCATTTCTTCATCTGGAAAATGGGGAATAATAACCATACCTTCCGTGTAGGGTTGTTATGAAGATTAGCTGAGAATGCACTGTAGCTGCTGTTATTATTTTATTTTATACTCCCAGATTTTCATGAGCATAGAATATTAGCATATAAAATATCTGTGTCAATTTGATAAGGCAAATATGAAATTTTGTTTATATTTTTTGATTACTATTGAGGTTGAGTATTTTTTTTATGTTTATTGGTTATTTGAATTTTTTGTGAATTCTTTAAGTGTTTCAAACTACATTATAGTAATGGTTCCCTTCTGTAAATTTATATTCAAATTGCATCCACCACTTACTTTACATGCACTTGGTGTCCTTAACAGTGTTAGACACAGCACTAAGAATGCACAGTTTGGTATTCAATAGCTACTGTATACGTTTTTTAGACATATACAATACATGTATAGTATGTGAGGATTATTTGGTTTTGGTAAAAGTCATTGTTTCTGTTTTTAGATCAAGTCTGTCAGTTGTTTATAAAATAAGTATTTATTTTTATTTTTCAAAAAAAATCTCAGAGTTGTTTTCTTGGGAATTCTTATAATATGAAAAATCCATCATACTACTTACACCATGTTAATTATTGTGGTTTAAAAATATGTCCATACCTTCCTTGATACTCTTACTTTCAAAAGGTGGTGTATTAGTCTATTTCTGTTGCTTATAACAAAATGTGTGGAACTGTGTAATTTATAAAGAAAATGAAATTTATTGCTTACTACAGCATGGTCCTACAATCTAATCACCTCTTCTAGGCTCCACCTTTCAATTACCATAATAGGATTTCCCATCATCTTAAAAGTCACAGTGGGGATCAAGCTACTAATACATAAAACTTGGGTGACACAATCCATATGAGGTGGAAACTAATTTTTCCTGCCCTTCAGTATGGGCTGGATTTAGTGCTTTGAGACTATGTCATACAAAACACTGCACTTCTCTCTCTTTCTCTCATCACTTGCTCTGTCGAAAGCCAGCTGACCCGAGGTGAGGCCTGTGTGGTGAGGAACTGAGGCCCCTTACCAGCAGCAGGGTGACCGAGCCATTTTGGCATTTTTATCCCTTAGCCCCAGTCACGCCTTCCATTGACTGCAGTCCCAGTGGATATTCTGCCTGTAACCTTGTGAGAGACCGTGAGCCAGAGACACTCAGCTTAATTTAGCTGCCTCTGGATTCCTGACTCTCAGGTGTTGTGTGAGATGTTTGAAGCCATTAAGTTTTGGGGTAATTTGTTACACAGCAGTGGTGCCTTGTAGTTGTCCTCTAGTCTCCTATAGATGTTTGATTTTGTTTAAAACTAAAAAACTCAATATGATGTGTTCTTTAACACTGAGTATGTATCTGGAAGAAACTGCTTATTGAAGTAATACATACAAGCCTTTATGTAAAAGTGTGAAGTGGTTTTCTAACAGTGGCCTTCTTTCTTATGTTTCAGAGTTGAGAGATGCAGAATTTACTTACTAGAGCTTTGTTATTGAAAGTTTGGCGTCAGACAGAGCTGGCTTTGCATCTTGATTTCATCCCTTCCTGTGTGAAATTGGGTTGGTTGCTCAGCCTCTGAGTTTCCTTCAGGCTCCTCCTTTGTAGAGGTGGTGGTAACACTTACTCCTAATTCTAGTATTGTTGTGAGGATCAAGTGAGTAATATATATTATATTCAGTGCTTATTAGTACAGTGTCAGTATTATAATATCCATTATATTTTTTGAAGTACTAAAAATGCCAATACAAATCTGACCTAATACAGGAAAGTAAAAATGTTGAATGAAATAATTTTCTCATGTTTGAAAATGTTAGAGCTTTGCTTTTTAAATAATTGTACTTTATTTTTTCCTACCTTTATCCCCTAAACCTCCCACTAAGCCCCAGACATCTCCCCCCTTCCAACAGTTCCCCTCCTGGGATTAGAAATTACTTTAGCATAAATTCACAGCTCATTAAATTAATTTAAGAACCAACTGCTTCAGAGGCTCACAAACCCATAATTTACTGTTAAGTGTGTGTTTACGGCAGGGAACTCATAGCAGGGGGCTAAAGGGGAAGTGATGGGCTTGGAAATTCCCTTGCCAGTGCTGAGGCAGCCCCCTGCCCAGCTAGCTCAAGAGACTAGTTACCAAACCATTTTGAAAATTAAAGACAGCTATTTTGCATACCAAATAATGACAGAGTGATGGAGCTGGGGGAGAGAAAAGAGCTCCTGAGTTGTCTGTCCCCAAACATGATAATTGAGCAGGTGGATGAGATGACTGGAACAGATCTTTGAGAAAGCCATCTGCTGCCAAGCTGGGGCATAGGGCAGAGTCTTATGTCAAGGTCACCTGCAGACTTGAGGCTTTTTAATACATAGGATGTCTATTCCTAACCCTGACCTTCCCATTCTTTGTTCCTCTCCTCCTCAACCCAATGGTGCTGACCCCTGAATGCATATTACCATCACTTGCAGACTGGAGATTCAAGTGGTTTTGGTGGGGTCTGAGTTTGAATGAAGTTTAAAAACCTCTCCCAGGTCATTCAGATGCACCACGTGGCTCCAGAGCCAGTGACCCAGGCCAGGTGGATGGTTTCGCTCATCTCTTTCTAGGCTTCTCCCCTCTGTCTGCTCCCTTCCTTACATCTGTGTTATTTAAGGCTGACTCTGACTGGTATCAGTTCTGCATTGCCCTTTTAAACTGTGACCTTAAACTGCTTGTCCTTTTAAGTGGTGGGAAGGAAGGAGATTGATTTTTGTGAAAATGTCTGGCTGTAACCAGACACCATAAGAGAAAGTTGTTAAGTTTGCTGCCCTGTTGGGTTTTGAGTTAATTCAATGAATTTCTGCTGAAACAACTTGAATTTCTAAGTCTCCTCTGTGCCATGGCCCCTAGAGAGGAACTTTTGGGGTTTGGTGTCTTAAAATTTCTTTCTGCCTGTCCTTGTACAGTGATAGAAGATTGAGATGTTTACTTCCTTGTTCCTTTATTATTGTTGTTACTAAAAATCAGGTGGGTAACTTTTTAAGTGGGGAAGGTAGGAGATTAAGAACATGTCATGAGTTCTGAATAAATCTACTTAGGTTTTTTTTCTCTTTAATGTGATTGTATAACAATGCTGTACAATTTACGAAGCTGTTTCTTATACAGTCTCATTTACAGATAAAGTGTATTTGAAAATGTAGAAACTTTCCAACTCTGAATGTTGGAGATCTTGTGGTAAATGTAAATGTTATTTTGCAGCTCGAAGGAAAATTTGCAAATTACTTAACATAATTACTTTAAAATATTACCACCTGGTAAGAAACTCTATTACTAGTCCATTATTATTCCAGGCAGTTCTTTACCTTTGAAATACTGAAAGCAATACTGAAATACTGGAAGGCTTCAGAGCCTGAATGGCAGCTGGTATATTGTGCTAGGATGGGGGTTTGGGTGTGGTCAGGGAGGGCCCCATGTTGGATATGGTCCTTCAGACACCAGGAGTTCATACGCCTGCCTTAATTCCTGGTCGAAGCTGGATCTGGCCAAGTTGGTGCTGAGACTGTCACCAGCAGCCATCAGTCAGCCTAGGGATGTTTTAGAGCAGACTTATCAGGCACAGAGTCTGAGTGGAGAGGCCAGGGAGGGTGCAGGGCTTTAACTCGGTCTCTGAGAGTGCTTACTACAAAGCTGAAGGGTAGCCTGCAGGCTTTTTCCTGTGCCTGCATAGCTATACTTTTGCTGAGATTAGTCCCAGTGGGAAGGGAGCTCCCTCACTCTCCTGGGCTTTTAGACTTCTTATCAGGTGTGAGGCCTATATATCTTTTGGGGCATCCAGGCCCTCCAGGTGTACACTCACCCTCAAGGTGTCCAAGTGTCAGTTTTCTCTCTCTCTTTTTTTCTTCTTAATCCTTTTAGCTAAAGCAGGGACTCACTGGTAGGAACTCTGTCAATAGAGAGGTCAATACAGAGAGGGGGTAGCAGAAGGTGAAGGATTGACCATCATCATCTCATTTGTGTTTTTGCAATCACTGGATTGCTTTGATTTCTTGCAGGAGAATCACTTTCCATCCCACTGAGCCTCTCCATCTACTCTGTCTTTGAATGTCATGTCAATAGTATCTTCCTTTACTCTAATATCCAATGAAAGTAACTGAATCCATAACCTAAATTTTGACGTGTTCTATATTTATGATCCTAAATACAGGATTGAAAAAGAAAGTTGATACAAGGGATTCATTTTAAGACTTTATTTCTGTAGTATGTCCTGAAATTAATGCTCATTTCAATCTCTTACATCTTTTACAGATCACAGCCTGACAGTTAAATCCAACAATTTATTGGATTAAAACAAACTGCAACATTCAATTACCCCAAAAACTCCATTCCCTGAGCATCCTTTTTAATCAATATTGAACCATATAGATGAAATCAGAATTCTCTGTCTTCCTTAAAATAAATTACTGTAAATGTGTAAGCCTTCTAAAATCTATCAAAATCAACATTATTAATTCTTAAGCCAATAAAATTTTACTGAAGATTTGATTTCCTATTAGAAATAATTTAGGGTCAGACAGGAGTAATTTGCTGTAAGGATATTTTATGTAAGTTTTAAGCAATTTTATGGGCAGGGTTTATGAGGCTGGTGGCTCAGAGGCTGTTTATTTCTTTACTATACATTTCTGGGATTTAACAAATGATGCCCCTCAGTGGGTGATAGTGTTTTCTATGTCTCAGTGCAAACAGCTGTGCTTATTAAAGATGTGATTAACAGGCTGAAAGGAAGCAATGCATCGCTTCATTCCATTATGCTTTTTAAAAATATAAAACGATAGGGTTGAATTCTTTATTAAAGTAGCTCAAAATAAGTAATTGAAAGGCCTAATTGAGCCATATTAAAAAGTTAATTATTTGGCCAACAGTGAGCTCAAACTATTTCTGAAACAGTAAAGCTTAGAGAGAGAAAGGAGTTTTGTCCTAGTTTTAAAGAATTCAATACATGTTGCCCACATTATTCATTCCCAGAAACATTCTACCAATTTGAACACCCACCAGGAGCTTGTGAGACTGAAACCTCATCATCTGAGTGACATATATTTGAAGATTTGAGAGTTGCAATTTTGCATTAAAAAAATATATTGTTGAGGTTGAATGTGACCAGTTTGTTTCCTTCTTTTGAGTTTTGCATCCTTTGATCTACCTGGGTTTCTCTTAAGATGTTTCTGATTTGGGGATGTCTCCCCTCTCTGGTTTAGACTATAATTTTAATTCTCTTAATTTCAGTGAGGAGGTAGTTTCAGTGCATCAAAAGACAGACTGGTTAAAGGATTTTTTTAGTGATTGTGTTTTGGCTTTAGGTAATGGGGTTTCTTTTCTCCCCAAATAACAGTTGTTATTATTTCTCCCCAAATAATAGTCAGTTCTGGGTTGGCAGTTCAGGGTTTGTTCAGAGGCTTAACAATGTAATGGTCTAGATTGGCCTTTTTCCCCCATGGTTGTCTAGAGTTGATTAAAAACTTGTTACCAGCTCTGGGATCCTGTACTCTCTGTAACGGTTTTCTGTACTATGCTCATACTTTCCTATATCCTTTATTAGACTTTCCCAGAATTACCCAAGTTGAGTCTATGTGTTTCTTCCTGGGGCCCTGGCTGATACAGGCGTGTCTCTCTTTAGCAGAGGGGAACATTTTTCCTGGAGCACCACTTCCCCATCAGACTTCCTTTCCCTCAGTTCCTGTTGGCCAGGACTGAGGTCACACTCTGGGGCTATAGGCTGTGGAGGGAGGCAACTTCTGCTGGCAGGGGCTTCACCTGCTCTTCACACAAGGTAAAACTACAACCAGGGATTATCTGTGCTACTTCCAGCATCTTCCTGAAGGGCTCGTGGGCCTCTGAGCCCACATTGTTAATGCGGTGATCAGGACTGACCCCCCCCAGGAAACGAGGAGGCTGCCTAGTGTTCTGTATTATCCTTCCCAGCAGATATTCAAGCATAGGGAAAAATTTATTTACTGCCCATGCTGAAATGTCTCCAGGATCCTATTATGACTTTCCACCCCACCCCCAATGTAAAAGAGCTTCAAAGGAGGCTACTTATTCTTCTTTAGTTTGAGTATGCAGATATCTAAACTGACTTCCAGCAAGTGTATACCTTCTCCAATGTGCTTCCGTGAGAAGGAGAAACCCATGTTTGGCTGTGGCAGTAGGTTCTCAGGCTCTAATAGGGATTTTACTGATGATCGGTCATGACAGCGTCATCAAATGATTATTTCTTTTTGTAATAGTAAAGTTAGCCTTGGTCTGCCAGGTTAATTGCAAAACATAACTCTCATTTTTTGCTTTTAAACTCTTAATGAAGTTATAATTTTCAAAGTAGTTAAATCTATGATTATTTTCTTTATGGATTCTTATATTGTTTTTAAGTTAAAGTCCTTCCCTATTCAGAATAGTCATCTTTATAATTTTTTTGGTAACAACTTTGAGATATAATTCACATATACAATTTACCCATTTAGTTTATTATTAGATTTTTTTTTTTTTGCATATTCCTGGAGTTTAGCAGCCATTACCACAGTCAGTTTTAGAAAGTTTTTATCACCTTGAAAAGCAACCTTGAATCCTTTGCTTTTAACAACATGCTCTGCCTCTCCATTTCTTCAAATTTTTCTTTTTTGTCTTTGAGTAAAGTTTTGCAGTCTTTTGTCATTGAAATCTTACATCTTTCTGTTTAAGATTATTTCTTAGTGTCACATTTTTGGTTACATTTTTAAGTGTAAGTTTTGTTCATTTTATTTTTTAAAAACAGATTATTGCCAGTTTATAGGAAAGCTAAAGAAAATTATTTATCTTGTATTTCTCTATTTTGCTAAAATTGATTATTTGCTCCACTTAGTCTTCAGTTGACTCCTTTGGGATTTCTTGACTATTCAGAGTTTTCCAGTCTTTGGGAGCCATCCTTTCTTTAAATATCTAAATGACACGAAACTGAAGGCACATCCTGTATGACTGAAGAGTGTTCACTTACTCTCTCTCACACACTTGTTTCTGAGGACCTGCTGGGAGAGTGTTGATTTGTCTTCATTGGCATTTCTCACCTCTGGTGATCGGGGTTTCCCTTTCCAGACCCTGCTGGCTTCTTACAGTTCCACGCTTCCACAAGTCTCTGCTTTGCCCAAAGTATTTTCTCTCTTCCACTCAGTTACTTCCAATTCAAGTCTGGGTTGGGTGTAACCGGATTTATTTACTTTTCAGGTTTGAGGATAATGTAAAAGAATTAGAAGTTGTAGAGGAAATTTGACAGGTGGGTATCAGACACACCTGCTTCGTATACTCTATATCTTTTAACTACTCCCGTCTGCCCTGTTACTGGGCTGGTGCCCCCTACCCCAGGTGAGAGTCCCCTCTGCTGTCTTCTTCACTGAATCCCTGGGTTCCAGTCAAGTCTCTGACCCCCTCAAAAGACCAAAACACTCAAAAGATGTTATCATTGCCCTGGGAGAGATACTTTTGCTTTATAAAAGGGAATATTTAACACCCAGTCTCAACAGATGCATTTAAATTACTCCACTGGGTCAGAATTTCTGTGAGAATAGCCAGGTTCTTGACACGCAGGTGCACTAGATTCACTCCAAGAATGGAGTTTAGCCTCTGCTCTGGGCCTCAGTCTTCATCCTCATTACAGGTATATGGTCATATCATCTGCTGAATAACAGGCTTGCTCCCACTTTCTGGCAGTTGCATCCTTCTGTTCTAACCACCACTGGATAGAACTTTTGAATGATGTGAAGAAATGCCAGTGACTAATTGAAATGCCTTTTGTGTTGCTTTTAAAATATGACTAGATTGAGGTGAAGAATGTTGGGTTAAGGAAAGAGCTTTCTCTTCCTAATTTACCAAGAATTAAAAATCTAGAGTAGATGTTAAGTTATTTTAAATACCTTTTTAAAGCACCAATGGAGTTATTTATTTGACTAACTGATGTGAAATACCGTATTATATATTTCTTAAAATTAAAAAATACTTTCATTCCTAGAAGAAATTCTACTTTATTACATGCCATTGAATATGATTTGCAAACATTTTTAGAGTGGCAGCAGTAGATATTTGTCATCCCCCTTTCAGGGAAGGTTGCCCAGTCTCCTGACACTCCTTCACTTTGGTGACCCTCATTGGTGTGCAATTGATGGGACATGTTGCCTTGTTCACATTTTGGAAGCACGTGGGCATGTGAGTGAGACTTTACCAGAGTGCAGGGACTTTGTATTTTACAAAGACAGGGGAGAGATCAGGAAGTTTTCACAGCTGTGTCTGGTTGTTGGGAGTCCAGCAGCAGTAGTGATGTGTGTCCTGCTATTGCATGTTAAGGCAGCGTCCTAACTTCAGAACTTGACCTTCATCATTGTCTGCAACTTGGCCTTCCTTGGATTTTGCTCATTTTGCGAGATTTCTTTTCAAGATTGCGCATCCATTCTATGAGTTATCAGTCTTTTTTTGGAAAATTGTTTCTCTGCTTAATTTTGCTAGATGTGCTTTCTGTGGTTTGCAATCTAGAACATGATATAATAGTGTTGTGAATGGAATATGAACAGATCTTGGTTCACATCTTGGTGCTTTCAGTGACTGGTTTTGGGCAAGTCACTAAACCTTTCTGAACCTCATTTGTAAAACTTTGCAGGGTGGTAGAAAGAGTTAGAGATAACATGCCAAACACGTCATCTCTCATAGCAGGCATTCAATGAATTACCAGTAGTTACCATTATTATTTACAGAATGTTCTATACAGGTCAATAATACTTATCCACATTTTGAAATCCAAAAATTTCTGAGAACTTAGACTTTTTTCTTAATTCATTTGATTGTAAAACCTGTCCTGACTTAGGTATATTTGAGGGAAGGAAGGACCTGGTTCTGATGTGAGGCAATTTATAGTCTTTATCACACTTACTGTACATACAGTTGTCCCTAGGTATCCACAGGAAATTGGTTCCAGGACCTCTTATAGATGCCGAAATCCAAGGATGCTCAAATCCCCAGTAGAAAAATGTGTAGTATTTGCATATAACCTACACATATCCCCCTGTGTGGTTTTAGTCACCTCTAGATTACTTTTAATATGTAATGCTGTGTATAAATAGTTGTTGTACTGTGTTGTTTAGGGAAAAATGACAAGGAAAAAAATCATCCACACGCATAGTCAGTACAGACCATTTTTTTTTTTTTTTGGGCAGCTGGCTGGTAAGGGGATCTGAACCCTTGACCTTGGTGTTATCAGTACCACGCTCTACCAAGAGAGCAACTGGCCAGCCCTACAACCGTCCTTTTTATTTTTATTTTTTTGTAATATTTTTGACCCACAGTTGATTGAATCTGCTGATGCAGAACCCATGGGTATGGAGGGCCAACTATATTCATGTGTTTTTGCAGCAGAAATATCATAGCTGCCTCAGACTCTCTTGAGGCTGTGTGAAATATGAGGGTACTTCAGATTGTTCGTGGAAAGATTCATAGTGTCTTTCAGTTCTATTTTTCCATGAACATTTGGAAGTACTCTCTTATATTGGATATGCCCAGAAGGTGCCCTTCTGAAAGTAAAAGGTTTTGAATCCTGAAATACATCTGGTCCCTGAAGGAATGTTGACCAATACTGGCTGTCAACCAGAGAGTGTCAGAATGGGCTGCAGGAGTTTCTCAAAACTTCGGTGTCCTCTGGGTGAATGAGATGTGTGCTTCCCTTCTTTCCCTTTGGTTGAGTTGTGTGTACGTGTGTGTGTGTGTGTGTGTGTGTGTGTGTAGGGAGGTGATTTCTCTATTTTTGGTACTGAGGTTATGCCAGTATCATAAAATTAATTGGAGGCATTTCAGTTATTTCCCATGCTTTGTAATACATTATATAACTAGAGATTTACTGTTCTTTGAAAGTTTGAAAGCACATATGTTGAAAACTATCTGAAACTAGAATATTTTAGTTTCTCTGTTTTTGAAGTTATTCTCTTGGGAACTTAAAAAAAATCTTTCCTGGTAATTTGTGTACTCAAGTATTTTCCTACAAATTTATCTGTTGGTCAATTTCAAGTGGTAGCATTATGGATGACAAAAAGTAGGTATCTGTGGTCAATTCCTATCTATCTTTATAGTAATTTTAACATTATTTTACAGAATATCATGAATAAAATTATAAAACTAATATTTTGTTTTAATGAAAATATATTTTAATAAAATTATAGTTTTATTGAACAAGTAGGGAGAGAGGAAGCATTATATTTAAATATAGATAGGTAGATACCTTGCTTTTCTCACTGATTTTCAATTGTTTTCGGTCACTTCTTAATCTAACTATGGTTTTTCCTCAGGATTTCGTAGCATAGGTTTCCTAATTTGGTGTAAGAGCCTCTTACTACTTACTTTTCTTTGGTCCCTCACTCCTGCAGCTGTTCTCTGGGACCAGGGCTGAGCTCTTCAAGAGGGGAGAGACTTTGAAAATGGTAACAGTGATTAATCTGCTCGGAAGAATTAGATTCACTTTTGACTCTAAATTTTGAGCTCCTCCTTCAGATCATAAAACAGAGAAGTCGTGTAACTTTCAATTTCTTTAAAATAGTCTTTTAAAATTTGACTAGGTCAGTGCTTTGAGCAAAAGGCAACTCGAATTGCCTTTCCTAAGTCTTACAGAATTACTGTAATCATATTTGGCAAAAAGTGATTCTAGATTTGGACAGGTTCCATTAAGCAGTTGTTCTGACAACTCTCATGTTAACTGCTGGAGAATGTATTATGCCTTTGGGTGAGACTGAGATCAAAGCCTCTTTAAATATGGTAAATGCTGGCCACAGCTTTTCAGAATATGGGTTTCATGTAAGAGTTTATTTTTTTTCATGCAGTTTGCTGTTGGTGAGATCTCTTCTTTCCTTTATAGATGAGAGAGCAAGGATGATTAGGCATGTAAGGATTTCAGTGTTTCTCCCTTATTTTATTAATTATGGCTAAACTCCCAAGATGGTCAGAATGTTGTCATAGACTCAGTCTCCTGCTAAAAAGCCTTTCCCTCTTCTCTGGCATGCCTTCAGCCTGGCTTTTCTTTTTTTTTATTTCCTTTTTGTCTTTTTTCGTGACTGGCAACGGATCGCAACCCTCAGTGTTGCGCCCGTACCGGACCGGGACCGGCAACGGGATCGCAACCCTCGATGTTGCTCCTGCACCTCGCTCAGCCAGTGAGCGGCCGGTCTGTATGTGGGATCCGAACCCTCGGCGGGAGCGCTGCCGCGCTCCCAAGCAGCGCACTATAGCAGTGCGCCACCGGGCCGGCCCCCAGCCTGGCTTTTCTGTTTCTTACTTTTTGTTTCATTAAAACCGGCCCCTATGAAGGATGATTTTAGACCTTAACACTTTTTTGGAAAGTACAGTTGTTTCTCAGTATATGTGGGGGATTTCTTCCAGGACATCCTGAGGATACCCAAATTTGGGGATGTTCAAGTCCTAATGTAAAATGGCATGGTATTTGCATGAAACCTAGGCACATCCTTCCATATACTTTTCAATCACCTCTGGATTACTTATAATACCTAATACAATAAAATATTATGTAAGTAGTTGTTATATTGTATTGGGAATAATGCCAAGAATAAAAAGTCTATACATGTTCAGTACAGACTGATTTTTTTCCTGAATATTTTTGATCCATGATTGGGGGAATATATGAATGCAGAACTCATGAATAGGGAGGGCCAACTGGATTTTGATGTTAAGCTCTAGCTTTATTTGTGGGATACAAGGCCTTATTTTGTAATAAAGGAATTTTAGATGTTCAGCATATGTGGGGAAATTTGGGGGGAATTACTGTTTTATAAGTTTATTACAAAAAGGAAGTGCTTAACAAACTTCTAATTATTAATTTTGAGATAAAATTCTTTATGTTTAAGGGGAGGTGTATATCCTCTTTTGCCTCCATAGATGCCCACTGACAGCGGGGGGCTGGCTTGGCTTCCCCAGTGGTCTGCCCCTCAGAGAATGAGTATTATTTACAGGGGGAACGAGGAAGCACTGAGGCGGTGCTAGCCCCGTGTGCTCCACCACCTTCACAGAGGTGTTCGTGTGTGTACACCTGTACACACCTGCATACATCTAATACACAGGAGAACAGGTATGGACTTATGGAGAACACATCACAGTGGAATGGCCTCCAAATTCAGTCCCTGACGTGAAAATAGTGCTGGTTAAAATTTGACTTAAAACCCTTTAGAAAGGTTCCACCGTGGAGCTGCCACACCAGCCAATTAAACAGCCTGTGTTTCCTCTTGCATTGGAACAATTACTCTATGTTCAGTTGAGCATCTGATGAAGAAGGAAGTTTTATATTTAGAGGACATGTACAAAAAATGCAACTTTTTGCCACTAGGAGCAGACACAGTGTTTCAGTGTGCACCTAAGAGAGGCATCCAGGAACTGAGCCTGAAGGAATAGCAATGGCCCCTGGAGTTTCTTTGTCTTCTCTCCCTTTCCCTCAATGGATCTAATTTAATTTGCATAAGTTAAATGCTTGCATTTAACAAAGTATATTAAACAATAGTCAAATAAAGTAAATTAAGCAAAGTATATATTTAATAAAGTATATTGTTAAATTATCTAGGACTCTATCTGGGAAACTCCCTATAGACTTCTTATTGCTGTTAATCTGCATTGTTAAGATATAATTTATATCTTGATGGTCCTGGATTTTTTTTACCTTTAAGGTTATATCAGCTGCTAAATTCCTGATTTCTGTTGGATATAAAAGATTTATAAAAAAAAAAAAAAGAAGATCAGACCACAGTGCTACAGAAAATACTCTCTGACCCAGGTAACCTGCATTCTTAGGAGTGATTAAAATTTAGCAAACTGTATAAATCAATTTCTACAATCGTGAGAGGAAACATAATTTTTACTAACATGGAATGTAGAAGGTAGCATGGCCTGACAAACAAAAGTTGTAAAATACCAGAGTGAGTATGAGAATAGATACTTATGATTTTCCCTCTCTGGAGAGCTTTCAATTCGGGGTAGATTTTCAGCTTTTGTTGTTGAAATAAGTTTCTCCCTGTACATGAGGTACATGAATCTTTATGTCTAGGAAGTTTTAAGGGACTGTATTTGTGGGTAGAAAGTGAAGGTTGCAATTTTTTTTGCTTTTGGATCTGGTGGTTGTGGATTCAGAATCTTCCAAATGTGAATTGAGTCACAGGTGGATTTTTCTTGTCCCGTATTTAGTGTATTTACTGTAGAATAGTATGAATACTATCCTTTTTTTTTGTTCCCTCTGAGAATTGGAGAAGTATGAAAGATGAGGCATTAGGAGTAGTGAATCCACCTACCCCCCATATGAAGATATTACTCTCTGAAAGACAGCTCTGAAAAGTCAGTGATACTGGACAGAGGGGCATTTGAGCATTTTAGTGCCTTTCTCTAAGAGGTACAAGAGAACAAAGAAAGTAGCAGTAGAGAAAGTGGTCCACTGTAGGCTTTGGGGTGTTGTAGGTTTGATAGCTAATATTATATGTTGAGTGTCAGCATGAAAATAATTGGTCTTGGCAAGTTTACAGGGTGTCCCTTCTTTATTGAGTAAAATTAGTTAGATTGCTGGGACTCATGAATCATGGACGAAATGCTAGAGCTAAAAATGACCAGTAAATAAAAATCTGGAACACAAGTAAATGTCACTTCTAATTACTTGCTCCTTGTTATATGCTGCAGTTAGGTTTCAGTGGGCCAGTAACCTTTTCCCTCACCTTAATTAAACTTTTTATTTTGAGATAATTCACATGCAGAATATAGAGATTTCAGTTACCCTCAATGGTAACTTCTTACAGAACTATAGCACAGTATCACAACTGGAATATTGACATGGATGCAGTCAAGGTGTCTACCAGACCAGATTCTTGGGTCTCAAAGTAATAGAAACGAGCAATGCACCAAGCAGTAAAGCAAGCAGTACTTTAAAGAGAAGAGAGCTTATGCATAAGGGAGATAGCTATAGGGAAGCTAGCTCTCAGTGGGAAGGTGTTCAGGTTCTTTATAGGGAAAGGGGTGCAGGACAGCAGCATCATTCTGTGCCTCTGGAGGTGGTTCATTCTGTTCTTCCTGGTTGTGGCATGGGCGTATGTTCTTTTAGGTCTTTGGTCCTTGCACCTGCTCAGTAGGTCCAAGATGGTGGTGTTGCTCATTATAACCACTCAAGGAGGATCATGGTGACAGTCATCTCAAAGCTTTGTGCACATGTGGGAGTAAGGTGAACTGCCTGGGGAAAGCTTGTGGTTAAAAAAAAGTTGCTTGTCTTAGTTTGCGAAAATAGCTTATCTGGTGTGCTGGATTCTTTGAAAATAGGTGTGAAAGGCTGAGTTGACGGGCTGAGTCTCATTCCTATCCTGTCTCAAAGTTATAGAATATTTCCATTCCCTCAAATATTATTTATATTGCCCTTTCATAGCCATACCCTCTTCATTGCCTCTTTCTCCTCTTAAATCTGGCAACCACTAATTTGTTCTCTATTTCTGTAATTTTACCATTTTAAGAATGTCACATCAGTGGAATCATACCTTTTGGGTTGGCTTTTTTCACTTGACATAATTCTCTGGAGACTTGTCTTGGTTTTTGCATGTGTCAGTAGTTTCTTTTTTATTGCTGAGCAGTATTCCATGGTATGGATGTACCAAAGTTGGTTTAACCATTCATCTGTGACATCTGGATTGTTTACAGTTTTTGGCTTTATGAATGAAGCTACTGTGAACATACATGTATAGTTTTTATGTATAAAAATAAAATTTCATTTCTCTGGAATAAATGCCAGAGTGCAATTGCTGGGTCATGTAGCAGTTGCATGTTTAATTTTTTAAGAAACTTCCAAACTTTTTTGAAGTGGCTATACCATTTTACAGTCCCATCAGCAATGTATTAGTGACCCAATTTCTTTGCATCCCTCCAGAATTTGGTATTGTCACTATTTGAAAAAAATTTTTATCCATCGTGTTGAGTGTGTAGTGACATCTCATTGCAGTTTTAATTCGCATTTCCCTAATGGCTAATTATGCAGAACATCATTTCATGTTCTTATTTCCCATTTGTATTTCTTCCTCAGTGAAGTGTCTGCTTATGTCTTTTGCTGATGTCCTTAATGGGTTGTTTTGTTTATCTACCGTTGAATTTTGCAACTTCTTCACATATTCTAGACACTAGTACTCTGGATATGTAGTTTGCAAATATTTTCTCTGTGGTTTATCTTTTTACCCTCTTTCCAAGGTACTTTACAGAGAAGAAATTTTAATTTTGATGAAATTCAATTGATCAATTTTTACTTTTATGTTTGTGCTGTCAAGTCAAAGACATCCCCTGGGGACAATCATCTTTCACCTTTTATTCTAACCCAATCCCTTGGAGTTACAGGCCTCGCCAGTCATTTAGTCCTTGGGGATGTAGATCTCTTCTGGGGATTCTCTTGTCTTTGGCTCATTCAACAGTCTCATTCAGAATATACATTTTGATCTATCAAGCCCAGGGCAAATTAGGGTGAACAGGTACCAGAAGACCATAGGCCACTGTATAGCTGTATTAGGGTCCCAGGGGTCCCTCCACCAAAACAAATTTCCCAACCTGTACCAGTCCAGACCTGTACAGTCTTGGCTGAGCCAGCAGTGAACCTACTTCAGGGGCCTAAGGAACATGATGACATTTCTCCCAGTTCATTTAGCATGTTTGTAATTGCTCATTGAAGAATTTTTATTTTATTTTTATCCTGGCTGCATTAAAATCTTCATCAGATAATTCTGGCATCTTGATGTTAGAATCTGTTGATTGTCTTTTCTCATTTAGTTTGGGGTCTTCCTGGTTCTTGGTATAATGAATATTTTCATGAAACATGGACATTTTTGTATTATGTTTGAGAATGTGGATCTCTTTTAAACCTATTTGGGTGACTTAAAAAAAAAAAAAAGGCAAAGAAACCCACCACTTCAGTCACCTTATTGCTATCTGTATCTCCAAGATGATTGGGTTTAGGATGAGGGGCAAGATGATTGTCCCCAGGGGGTCGACTTTGGTATTTCTGTATCACTCTCGGACCTTAATATTTCTTTAGGATCCTCTAAGCAGGATCCTCTGCAGGATCCTCTTTATGCCCTTCACAGTCATCCAGTGGTGCTAAAAGCACCACCAGCAAAACAGTGGTGTCTTCCTCCATCCTGAAATTATGATTCAGTTGGTCTGGGTGGAGGTTAGGTTTTGGTATTTTTAAAAAGCTTTCCAGGTGATTGTAATGTGCATCTAGAGTTGAGAGCCACTGTTGTGCAGACAAAGACTACCTGAATGTTGAACATCATATTGTGGTTTCCCACATTTTTTAAAAGGCTTGATCTTAAACTCAGTTTTCTATATCCACTCTCAATGGTGGTGGGGAGATGTGAAAGGCCACAGTATAAATTTGGTTCATCTTCCTGGAGTGGCAGTTTTGCCTGATAGGAAAATAATGTTTTAAATTACGTTGCTTCCCCCTCCTCCAGGCAAAAATCAGGACATGTCTTTTATAGAGTAGAATGTAAAGTTTGCATACATTTTTAAAGAAGAAAAAAACACCAGATAGGATTCTAGAGAAAACTTACATTTGTAGTGAGCTCCAGTGCTAAGGGTGTGCGTTTACAGGGTTCTCCTATTGGAGTGTCTCTGGAACTGTTTTGATATGCACTGTTAAGACCTGGGAGGCAAAATATTGCTGAGAAATGTTTATAACTCTTATTGTTATGTAACCGAGGTGACTGGACCAATGTGATATTTTATAGTATGAATCATTTTTACTTAGAAGACTTTACCTCTTTTCATCATCTTTAACTGTCAAAGTATTTATTCTCCCTGAATATAGGTATTTCTAATGCTGCCTTTTTTTGTGGGGGTTGAGGGGGAGTGGGTCCTGCAGCTCTGGGTGATGACAGTCCCATGGTTCTGAATTCTAAACTTAGGCCACACTTCTGTTCATTCTTAGAAGGTTAAAGCAAGAAACTGTTCGATAATGAGAACATTCTCAGCCTTTTTGTTTCTACTCCCAGTCACTGTCAGCATAGATGAGCTCCTTTCTTCATAGCTACAGTTTATAACATCATCTTAATAGTCTTGTTGGGGACCTGAGTTATTCTGTGGGGATGCTCCTGACATCTGAAGAATGCCATTTATTTCTGAGTTGAGCACTCATTCCACACTAATAATTCTCTTTGTGGGAAGTGCTCACAGAAGATGGGTGCTTCCTACCCTGCAGGGCTTCACTCTGGCAGAACTGACAAGTATATACACGAGTTGCTCTCTTACCACATATTTAGTGAAAAATAAATGTTTTCTCTTCTTCACATATTAATCTGATTTCCTGGAAGTGATTGAAAACTTGATGAAAACAAACTCATGTAATTTCAGCACTATGGAAACCATGTAAACATTTGCTGGGACATTTCTCCATTAAAATATAAGTTAGATACTATCTTTAAATTGAATCTTGGACCTTTCTGTGATTGACTGCAGTTGTTTCATTTTATTCCTGGAGAACATGACCTTGAAGCCAGACTCCAGTGGCAGTACAGCTCAAGTGGTTAAGAGCATTGAGACAGCAGCCTGATGGCCTATTTCTCATCCTAGCTCTGCCACATGCTAGCTGGGCAGGTTACTTCTTTGTATCTCAGTTTCCCCTTCTATAAAATGGAGTTAGGATTTTTATGAGAACAGAATGAGTTAATACATTGAAAGCTCTAAAACAGTACATGGCCTATGACAATAAGTGCTTAATAAATTTGCTTCTTTATTTTTTTGTGGCTGGCCAATACAGAGATCAAACCCTAGACCTTGGTGTTATCAGTACCATGCTCTAAGCAACTGAAATTATAACAGATGGGGACCTTGTCTGTTTTATTTACTATGGTATCTCTGTCACTTAATAGTGCTTTGCACACGATAGGTGTTGCATGAATGAATAAAATTATTTCTGTGTTCTAAACAACCAGCTTACAAACTTTTGGAGCATAACTAACTTTTTTTTTTTTTTAAATGGCTGTCTGGTACGGGAATCTAAACCCTTGACCTTGGTGTTATAACACTGCACTTTAACCAACTGAGATAACTCACTTCTAAGTTGAGGATTTGTAACTTGAAAATCAACCTTTTTCTAAAAATCCATGAGATGAGGTTGATGACTATAATGGTTATCATCAGTCAAAATGGTCTAATTTGATTAGGAGGATATTTTGCAAATACAGGAAACTGAGCACATCATTATTATCCACATTCTTAAAAATGCTACCAAAAAATCAAAATGACAGAACAAAGTACTTTTTTGAAGAAAAATTTCTCAAGAATCCAGGGTTGATATAGAATGCCATCAGTAGATTAAAACCATTGAGTAATTCCTGAAAGATGAAAAAATGACAAGTTTTGTAGAGACAAAAGTGGATAAAAGTAGGAGCTACAAAGGTAGAAACAGTTCTGGGGACCTTCAGCTTAGCGTTGGAACGCACCAGAAGCAGGCCAGGGTCTTAGGGCTGTGTCAGAGGGTAACACAGCACTTGGAGGCCAGTGAGCCTCACACATGCATCAGTGCTTATTGGTCTATCTGAAGTCCCTGGGGATCGTGCTCCAGATGGACGGGAAGCTTCCTCACGGCGTTCCTGCTGCTTCCCAGTGGCAGGCTGGTCATTTCTCAACATTTCTTCAGTTATACAATGGAGGTAAAATGACTATCTTAAGAGTTATGCAAATATTAAACAAGCAAATAAAAAAAAAAGTAACCAGCATAGCACATGGTACTTATTATTATAAATAAGTGGTAATTGAATCCCAACTTTATAAATGGTCTGTCTTAAGTGCCATGTCAGTAGTATGTAGCCTTGGCCTATCTCTAAATAGTGAAAAATATGTGAATGGATGAATTTAGCTCTTTTTGGAAGTCATGTTGTGAGCCACATTTCTTAACATTAAACTAGGATCATGTTATCATAAATCATCATTTAATATAAACAGCGTTTGAAAGTAAAGTCACAAAATTCACAGCTATTTCAAATGTAACTCCCAAATATGTTTATATTTTCTAATTCATTCATTAAAGAAATATCATTGCCTTGAGCTAATAATGCGACTATTTCTTTATTTTCCTGAACAGGAGAACGTCTATTGGAGAAATTACTTTCCTTTGGGAAAATCTGTTGTAATGAAAGAAATGAAACATGGTAAACTGATTTTTGGTATTGTTATTTTGTTTACAGACATAATGAAGAATAGATAGTATTCTCATGGCTTATCAAGGCTTCTACCTCCAAGAATTTTTCTTTAGGTTCTTTTTCTTCTTCTCTCTCTCTCTCTCTCTTTTTTTTTTTTTGGCAGCTCTCTGATAGGGGGATTTCAATGCTTGACTTCAGTGTTGTAACATCGTGCTCTGACCAACTGGGCAACCATCCAGCCCCCATGGTGGTTCTTTATTTACCAGTAATTTGATCTATATCTAAATATTGTTCAAAATACCCCTCAAATGTTTTTGATCTTACAAATGTTTCTTTAATAAGTCCAGTTACTTTTATTGAGGTTCTTCGACTCAGTGAACATTTATTGTACCTCTGTGCTATGCTATACACTGAGAATACAACACTGAATAGTACATGGTCCCTATGTTTTTGTTGGAGGCAGCATACAAAGGTAATTTCTCTTAATGAGGCTAAGAAGGCTTCCTAGAGAACAAGTTCCCTGAGCCCAGAAGAGTGAAATACTACTTTTTCAGGGTGGGAAAGGTACAAGGAGAATTCCAGGAAAATCAAACAGCATGAATAAAGGACACAATAGATACCAAATTAGAGACATGAAATAGCATGGAGGAGTGAATGCGAGAGATAACAATCAGTTCTGTATGACTAGAGAGTGAAGACCAAGTGTAGAATAGATAGGCCCTGAGACTGGAGAAGTAGGTGGATCCTGGAAAACCTTTATACTCTGTGTGTATAGTTAATGGAAGGTCTTCTTAAGGGTTTAACTAGGCCAGTAATAGACATTTGTATTTTCAATAGATCTTGCTGGGCTGTGTCAGGAAAGTGAAGTGGAGAGGTTAGGACTAGAAGCAGGAAGCTCTGTTAGGAGACTTTTCAATGGTACAGGCAAGAGATAAGTAAGGACTTGAAGCAGTACTGGGGAAGTCAGTGTGGAAAGGAAAGGATTGATTTTACAAATATTTAGGAGCTAAAACTTACAAGATTTGGTAATGACTGGATGTTGGAAATGAGGAATGGGAAAGAGTTTAGGATGACTCCAGGTTTCTGGCTTGAGAGACTAATGATGGCTAGGCTACCCTTGGGGCATTTGTGTTGACTTGGTAATGCTGTGGACACCAAACAGCCATCTAAACGTATAAGGTCTGTAGCTGGGGAAAAGACTTTGGATCCTTTAGTGAAGGGTGAACATTAGAAGCAGGGAAGTGGGTAAGACTGTGTGCCAAGGAGAATGTGGAGAGAATGAGAATGGGTCCCATGGGTTGTGGAGATGGAAGAGAATTGGAGACAGAGGAGTGAGAAGGCAGAGGGGAAGACAAAGACAGTGACAAAAGATGGAACCATGGGGATGGCAACATTTAACGGGTGGGCAGAAAAACAAAAACCAAGCAAGGACAGTACACAGGAAAGGTCAGAGAGCTCCAGAAGAACTGGAAAGTGAGTAACATCATGGTAGCTGTGGAAAGGAGGTCAAGATATCAGATGTGGCAGAGGCATACAGTAAGACGCAGGCTAATGTATTCAGTGGACATGACAACTACAAGAAATTGTGGCCTTTGGAAGAACAGCTGCATTATAATGGTGGTGTCAGGCCCTGGCTCAAGGAAAGGAGGGTTCAGGAAATAGAGATGGGGAGACCAGAACAGCAAATGGGACAGTAGCTGGAGGGACTTAGTGGAGGCCGTGGAGATTTTCATTTTTTAAATGATTTGAGTGACTAAGGCATATATATTGGCCAGCAAGAAAAAGCACGTCAATGGGGACAAGATGGCGATAGAGGAGGGAGGATGACAGATGGGGCAGGTACCACAGGAGGTGGGAGGGAGAGGAATCAATCATGCTGTGGAAGGAATGGTCGCCAATGAGAGAATCCATGCTCTGAGATGCAAGGTGAGGGAATACTTTACAAATAAGGGCAGAGAGATGAGGTAGGTATGAAGACTTTGCAATAAAAGGCAATCTATTTTCAAGGCTTACTTCTTATATCTTTAAAGATAATGAGTAATAAGATTAACAAAAAACTTAAAAGAAATGTGAAAAATTTCATTGTTTTCTTTGCTGCTTTGAAATTATTTTATACCATAAGCTTTATAAGCTATTTCCCCCGGAAGCTAATCTCTGTACAAATCCATTTCACTATGTTACATAAAATTGTTGATCGTCATCTTTTATAAATAACAATTTTAAATCATCTGCTTTGTATTCCTGGTAAGGTAAACATAATAGCTCATTGCCACACCACTGCAAAGTTTGATTCTGGGTTATGAGATTTGGTGTTCTTTATTTTATGGAGCAGGTAGTTCATGGTTTGTACAGCCAGGTACTTGAGACTTTATTGACAGCACAATCATAATGAAATGTAAATGTCATTCCTATGATCCTTCAACCTTTCATATTTTCATTGTATTTCTGAAAAGAGGAATGGGTGTTTTTATTAAATGCAAGGGCATCTACACACAGGACATAGAGAAACGTAGCAGGAGCACCAAGCCAGGGAAAGAGGAGGAGGCCTGTACAGAGATGCTTAGATGTTTACCAGAGAGCTTTATGTAGGTGATAAGGGAAGATATGTAGGGTGTTTATATAAACAAAGAAGCACTAGTGCCTCATTAAAGGTCTTGGAGACGAGATTTCTAAGCTCTTAAGCCAGAGAAATTATTTGAAGAAATGGAGTGAAATGTCAGTGAAATTCTGTTTTGTTCTCAATCTATCAAGAGCAGATTTGAAGTCCAGCACTGGCACTTATGAGGTATTGGGCAGGATGATCCAATGGTTAGGCTCTTACTTGTTCAAACATGGACTCTTGCCTGTGACCACGGGCACAAACTCTGTCCTGCATTGACTTGGTGTGCCGGGCAGAGCTGAGTGATTGGTCCAGCTGTTGAAAGAGATCTTGGAGTTTCCTTCTTATTCTGGAGCAAGTATCGATCAGCCTACTCTTTAACGTGGGATGGGCTGGCCTCACCTGCCTCTGTTTCTGGGCACTCTGTCAGTGTCAGGCTCAAAGGCAAACCCTGTGTATGTTGTCCCTGCAGCAGAGCCACGCTGTGATGGACTTAAGTTCTGTCCTGACCAACAGCTGAGATAGGCCTGCTCCATCTCTTCTTTCAGAGATTCCTGGAGTGCCTGCTAGGAGGTTTGTGTGGAACCTGAGATTCTTTCTGTAAACCACTATTCCTGCCCTTGAGGAGTTCATAGTACAGCAGGACAAGACATACAAACAAATATCAAAATGCAAGTAGCCTTATGAAAGGCGCCAGCTGGGCTTGCCCTCCTCTTGAACCGCATCTTTCATTTGCCTCTCTGGATCCCTTCTCCATCCTAATCCACTCTGCTCTGTGCCCTAGGGATATTGGCCTATGTGGACAACGTTAAGTCCTTTGCCTTCTGGTCTCCCTGGTTCCAGCCAACGGGAGGCACTGGTGGGGTTGAGGGTAGGAGCACAGTGAGGTCAGGGTGTTTACTCCCCAGCTTCCTCCCTGCAGGTTGGTTGTGTCTCCGCAGAAGGCCCCTGCCCCTCTCAGGTGGCCCTTGCCCTATCGCTGCTCTCTCTGGGTTCTGGTAATGCTTTTCACCCCCTTGCTCTTCCAAGCCTGGTGTTGGGAATGGCTCCCATTTTCACTCATCAGAGACTACTGTACTGTCTCTTGTAGGTTTCTCTGCCCACTACCTTTGTAGGTAGCTCCTTGATTAACTTTCCTTGTTTACTTGGCTGGTAATGCTATGTCCTGCTTGGGCCTGATTTAAGTCTTTCTTTTCTTTTTCTACAAATGATTAGAGACAACTTACAAAAAAGGGAAAATATGTTACAATGAATAAAACTGGAAATAAAAAAGGAGAAAAGAGTTGGACAGTGGCAGGGGGCAATAGTCACGACAGTTCTGTGTTGAACTCTTAACTGCAGAGCTATGCCTGGGTCATAATAGACGCCTAATTAGTTTTCTCCCAACTTTCCCTGAATGTTTCCTCACCCCTTAGTCAGTCTTTCTCAGGCTCACTTTATTCAGGGACCTTTTGATTTGTCCCCCAGCTGAGTTGTTCAACTTTAGTTTCTTATTGCTTAGTCTGGATGTTAGTGTTGGTTTTTTTTTTTTTTTTTTGTGTGTGGGTGGCTGACCCATACGGGGATCCGAACGCGTGACATCAGTGGTATAAGCTGTGCTCTAACTAACTGACCTAACCAGCCAGCCTTGTAGTCTGGATTTTAAATTTGGAGTCTACTCTCTTCCCAGTGTAGTGCATTTTTTGTTGAATAAGTGGGGACATAAAGGCCAACATTTTTGCATTGTACTTTGATCTATCAGAAATCTTTGAACTGAACGTTTTGAAATCTGCTGTCTTCAAAATCGGAGTTTTATGAGAAAAACATAAGACAAACCCAAATTAAGGAATGTTCCTTAGCTCAGTACTTCTCAGAACTGTTAAGGTCATTGAATTTAAGGAAAGTCTGAGAAAATGTTAGAGAGCAGAGGAGGTTAAGGAAATGTGATGACTAAATGTAATATAGTACTCTGGATAGGGTTTTGGACATTCGGAAAAACTAGTGAAATCCAAATGAAATGTGGAGCTTATTAATAGTGATATACCAGTGTTGGTTCCTTGGTTGCCACAAATATACCATGGTAAGGTAAGATGTTAGCAATAGAGGAAACTGGGGGCCAGGTGTATGGGAACTCTATTATCTTTGCAAATTTTCTGTAAGTCTAAAACTATTCTAAAATAAAAAGTTTATTAAAAAATCAGTCTGTTTTTAATGTCTAGGTGAGTTGATATTAAATCAGAAACACTTTATTAAAACATTTGTATAAGATTTTCTTTATGCCCAGTGTTTGAGGAAGATAACAATATTTGGACCCAAAGTGAAGTATGAAATTCATGATACTTCTGCATAATTCAGGCCTATTAGATCCCTAATTTTGATCTGGAATAGTCATCATAATTCCACAAGCATTTATTTAGCATCTGCTTTTTGCCAGGAACTGAACTAGCCTTTGGAAATACAGCAATAAACACATCAGGAAGGTTCTTTGCAACTGAGAAATAGGTATCTTTATTTTATTTTTCTGAATATTTACCTTAATTCTTAGATTTATTTTTACCCTGGCACATGGTACTGTTTGCTCACATTAGGCACTAAAAGTTTTCTATGAATATAAGAGTATTTGTAATAAGTTACATTTGGACCCAATATACATATGTTACATATATATTATACAGTTTATGTTCATTTTAAGAAATGAGGCTACATCTAGGGATTATCCTTAATCTTAGAGATTCAAATTACAAATTGGGAAATATTTGTGCTATAAATTTATTTGATGCAGTGCTGAGTACAAAAAAGTACTTAAAGTATGATGAATTTTTAGGTGTTTCCTCAGACAGGATTTAGAGAGAAAGCCTTTTCAAGAAGTCAAATTTTGTCTGGTGTCTTAATTTGATAGGGGGCAAAAAAACTGCTCAACTATGGTATGATTTTCTTTTGAATGGAATACTCATGAAGAGGAAAGCCCCTCTCCCCACGGCTGAGTTTTTCACTTAGACTATTTGTTTTACTTCCGGTGAGAATGTGCTTACATCATGACGTCTATCACATGGGAATTCGGCAATAATACTGGTATTACTGGTGAGAAATGAAATAGTATTAGCAATTCTAGATTAAGACAAAACTGAAATTGAACATTGCAAGTGTAATGTAAACATTGATAAATGTTTTACATGTAATAAATATATGCATAAAAATGTTGGCATGGGTTGATTATTGCCTTTCCCAGAGTCCATGCTGAATCTACTGCTTTTTGAAAAGTAAACTTCATTATTGAATAGTTTTTTGAAAGTTCCACTCTAAAAACTTACATGAAAATAAGGCATGAATCATTTCAGTGTTGAAGTGAATGTGATTGAAGTAGGGAAAAACACTAACACAGTTTTAATAGAAACTGTTGAATGTGCATACAGCTGTGTTGTGTAAGAGTTTAATCTAAAACTGTTAATATTTACAATTTTAATCCTGCCTCACACACACCTTTTCCTTACTGGCTTCGTGTGACTTTGCCCTTATGAGTATTATTATGGTGTCTGTGTCTTTCCAGAGTCCTTGTTTTCTCTTTAATTTACACACTGTCAGCTGGTCAGGCTGGCCTGTATCCCCCGGTATCTTTGAAATCAGGATCACTGATTCTTGGCAATGACCTTATGCTTCAGGCCCATCTTGAGCTTTCCTGCCCTCCCAGGGTGGGGGTTGCAGAAATGAAGATGAGTGGGCCAGGACCCACACAGATCCTGTGGAGAGAGGCACTTGGATGCCTACTCGGAGGCCCTGTTAGTGATGGAGCTACAGAAAATAGCTCTTAGGTCATAAGTTACCCAATTTTAAGTGCATAAAGGAAATTCTAAAAAAAAAAAAATTATAAGAATAATCAAAAAAAGATGCAGAGAATGTATCATAAACCATTAGATCAGATTTGGGATGAGTCCTCAGACTTGATATTTATTTATTATTTAATTTTTTTAAAGACTAGTCAAGTGCAGTAGTGAGAAGGGAGAAAGAATAAAACAAGGAGTTTGATCTGTAATTGACTGAACAATAAACTGAAATAACTCACTACCTTCAGACCGGCGAAGACCTGATATTTATACTGCATTTATTATTGTTTCGAAAATGATCTGTCTTAAGGATGGTAATGTGTAATGAGAGGGGTAAAGACCATTGTTAATAATTACTTTAGGGAACTTTAGTTGAATGCTGAAGACTTTTATCTGTTGTTCTCCAAAGTTTAATTTTTGTGCGGTTTCAACATTAACCTTTATGGAATTGATACTAATGGTAAATTGGGGTCAATGTTTTGGTTGACTTTTAAAATTAATGCTGTTTGTCTCATAAACTTTAAACAGGATACTTAGTCATATGGTAGACTAGTCCATTTGGTTGGTATTGCCAGTAAACTCAAGAATTTAAAATAGTTTACTTTGATGGCCTTGGCTTATTCAGAAAGAAGAAAAAAAGGTTGATATAATAAAACATTTTTAGAATCATATTCTTATTTTCTCCAATAATTACTTTTACAAATGTATTGGCTTTTTATTGGATCTCTACTCTGGATAAAATAGTATTTTTTGCTTTTGTTTTTTTAAAAAACCTGTACATATATCAGTAATTATAGAGTTCTAATGGATATGTTAAGTTTTGAAACGTGCTATGTTGAGATGGAAAGTAAAGATGCTATGTCATAACCATTAAGGATGACTTTAAAGTATCATATGACTTAAATTTAAAAACACTCATCAAGGCTTTCAAGGACATTTAAAAAATTTATCCTTGAAACAGAAGCACGGAGTAAGTTGTTTCAAATTAGAAACTCAATAATTATTTCAACCATATTAAGGTTAGAGTGTGTAAGGATGTAAAAAGCTTTTGAAATCAGCTGTACTGATAATCGGGTGCCAGTGGCTCGGTAGAAGATTCTCTAATTAAGCACTCAGCTGAAAATTTAGTAAATTACTTATTGGTGTTCTTTACCTTTGTTGAATCACGGACCCATTAGAGAACCTGAAAAAACCTCAGATTCTCTTCTAAGAAATATGTACATATACATAACTCTTTCAAAAATAATTTTGAGGTATAACATACATAAAGTACACCAATTGTAACTATATAGTTGAATGAATTTTTAACTATAGATACAGTATGTAAATACTATTTGTCTCAAGATACAGAATATTTTCAGTACCCTGGGTTTCTCTCTTGTGTCCCTTTTCAAACAGTAACACACCCAGAAGTAAATGAGTGTCATGAATTTTAGCACTGTAGGTTAATTTTGTCTGTTTTTGACATTGTATAAATGGAATAATATAATATATACTTTTATGTTTTTTGATTCTTTCATGTTATTGCCTTTAGCAGAAGTTCTTTTTCTTTTTTCCAGTTTCTGTGTGGTAATTAATCCATTGTATGAATATACTACATTGTATGAATAACTCTTGATGAACAGTATTTATATTATAAATAAAGCTGCCCCGAACATTCTTGTACATGTTTTTTGGTAGACATATGCACTAATTTCTCTTATGTGTATACCTAGAAATGGAATTGCTTGGTCATAGGGTAGGTGCATATTTAGCTTTAGAACATACTGACAGCAGTTTTCCAAAGTAGATATACCAGTTTACACTACAACTATCAATCTATGAGAATCCCAATTGCTCCACATCTTTGCCAACACTCAGCATCATCAGTCTTTTAAACTTCCGCTATTCTGATGTGTGATATTTTTTCTACATGATCCACAAGGGATTGTAGTTGTCTTAATGACTGACTGTGTTGTGTGAAAATATATATTTGGTTGTCTTCTCCATTGCCTGATATACAGTTCCTAAAATCCTTAGAATTTCCAAATTGTTAAGAGTCTTTTTGTATGCTAATGATGGCTGGCAGCCCCTAGGTAGCTTCAGGATGGGGGCTGGTCACAGGAAAGACCAAGATGGGACTTTCAGTCCCACTCCCAACCACTGGGGGAGGGGAGAGGGACTGAAGGTTAAGTTGATCACCAGTGGTCAATGATTTTTTTTTTTTTTCCTTTTTGTCTTTTTTCGTGTCCGGCAACGGATCGCAACCCTCAGTGTCGCGCCCGCACCGGACCGGGACCGGCAACGGGATCGCAACCCTCCGCGTTGCACCCGCTCCTCGCTCAGCCAGTGAGCGGGAACCGGTCTGTATGTGGGATCCGAACCCTCGGCGGGAGCGCCGCCGCACTCCCAAGCGGCGCACTGTAGCAGTGCGCCACCGGGCCGGCCCCCAGTGGTCAATGATTTAATCAGTCATGCCTATGTAATGAAGCCTCCATAAAAACCCAAGAGGCCCAGGTTTGGAAAGTTTCTGGATAATTGAACATGTGGAGGTTTCTGGAGGGTGGTGCAACTGGGGAGGGCATGGAAGCTCTGTGCGCCTTCCCCCGTATCTTGCCCTATGCATCTTTTTATCTGTGTCCTTTCTAATATCATTTCTAATAAACCAGTAAAGGTAAGTATGCATTTCCCTGAGTTCTGTGAGCTGTTCCACCAAACTAACCAGATCCAAGGAGTGGGTTGTGGGAACCCTGGTTTATAGCTGTTTGGTCAGAAGTTCCAGAGGCCTGGACTTGCGACTGGCATTTGAAGTGGGGGCAGTCTTGAGAACTGAGCACTCAACCTGTAGGATCTGATGCTGTCTCCAAGTAGATGGTATCAGAGTTAAATCAGAGGACACTAAGCTGGTGTCCTCTAAAGAACTGCTGGTTTGCTTGCCAGTGGGGAGAAATACCCACACATTTGGTCATAGAAGTCGGTCTTGTGTTTTGATGATTGTGCTGAGTGAGAGCAGAAGAAAGACAGCGTTTGTTTTTCCCACTCTCACTTGGTTTTGTTTTTCCCTAACTCACCCATACACCAATCACGGAGTCATATCAGGATCTCAGATTAAGAAATTCATTGCTAATAGAGGGAGAGGGAGGAGACAAAAAGAATGACTACATTTTATATTGATAAATATGCTAGTTATTCTGATTTGATCATCACATTGTATACGTGTATTAAAATTGAATTCTGTACCCCATGAATATGAATGCTCAATTATGTTGTATATTGATATTGAATTCTGTACCCCACGAATATGTAAAATAAAATAAAGAATAGAGACTGACAAAAAAAAAAAAAAAAAAAAAAGAAGTTCATTGCTGGGTGACAGTGACAGTCTCTGTGGTAGAAATTATTATCTCTAATTTATTTACAGTCCCATAGGCATATTCTATAACCTACAAACCAAATTGTAAAGTTGACCACCATGTCAAATACTTCTTGAAAAGGATGGAGTAAGGAGGAGGGAGAAAAAACAAATCACCTGTATGTATATGCAATATGTGTGTATATATGGAAGTTGACAATTGGACGTATATAGTGAGGACAAATCATTACCTCCCCCTTGATGGAAAGGATCCAGGGTAGTCAGCCTGCCACCAAGGGGCTGTCTGATCTTCCAGGGGAATGTTGCCATTGTGGGGACTGAGGATTGGTTTCTGCTGTTGGCAGGTTAAGCATTCGTTGCTGTCAGGGGCCAGGTTAGCTTTCATGAGGAGGAGTCTTTGTTGGTGAGTCCATGTGTAGCCTCTGCTCCTGCCACTATGGTCATCGTACTCGGTCTCTTAAGGAAGCAATGACGTGGTGTGGCTGGTGAAAGAGGCTGATACCCATAGACTTGTAATTTTGTCCACCTGATTATCATCAAGTGGTCCCTCTGTAGTGACTGCCCTTTGCTGTACATTCACATAAGTCAGAAATATTTTCCACACTGTGTTTATTTTCAGAGGTCCATCCATTTACTTCCTCTCCAGACATCGTTGTACCCGTTCTTCCAATACTTTTTTTTTCAAGTCCTTCACCATCCAGGTTAAACATCTACTTTTTGGCCATGACTCAGTCCATAATTCTGACCATTTCTCAGTGCAGATGAAGTAGACAAGCAAATGTCCTAGTCACAGTTCTATCTGCTGGGATGATTTCTTGGCACAAAGTCTTTCAGGGACACCTTTCATTGGAGACGTAAGGCTATAGCAGTCCACTTTTGCCTGATGCCAGATGTCCGGCAAACTTTCTCTACACCAGGCCCATGTTTCCTTCTCAGTCAGATGGTCATAGAAAATCTCCAGGAAGCCACAGGTGTGGCTATACAGTAGGAGTAGGTGTTCGAGGTATCTGAGACATCTGCTCATGCAGTTGCTTGTGCCTTCTAGACCTGCTTGAGTCCTATCCCTTTTATATCATTGCCTTTTGATGGATTGCTTCTGTACAGGCACAAACCCTATGACTCGGTGAGTCAGACAACATTCTGATTATTATGAACAGATCAGATGACATAGTCACTTGATGTTCTTTAATCAGGCTCTGGCAGAGCCTGGATGAAAATGCAGGAGCCATTTTATCAATAGGATAATTGTTATTTGGAGAAGAGGGTATGTGTTACTTTTTTCCAGAACAACCGAATTGTATTCAGCTAATTAGATCTGCTGCAGTCCAGACTTGCTGCGAAACCATCTCTTGCTCTGGGCCCTACTCAGTACTGGCAGTCCTATAGGCTACCTGGTAAAGGAGTCAGAGGAGCATATTTAAATCTCCTATATATTGTCTTTAAAATGCAAAGCATCCTGTGAAGCATTGTGCCTTTCTTTTTAGTAGTAAGCAGTTCAGGGTGCCCCAACTTGCATTTCACTTTGGAGAGGGTATTCCAGCATGTTCCAGACCACAGGATCCCCAGAAATGTTATGAGGTTGCAGTCCTTGAATTTTCATGGGTTTTTTCACCATCAAGCTTGTAAATGTCTTACTAAAACATCTAAGGGATTTGTTACTTCTTATTCATGAGTTCCAATCAGCATGATGTAATCAATGTAGTGGACCAGTATGATGGTTTATAGTATATTAAGACAATCCAAGATCTCTGTAGACTAAATTACGGCCGAGATGAGAGTTGTTGCAACCCTGGGGCAAGAATGTAAAAGTGTATTCTCGACCTTTTCAAATAAAAGCAGATGGCTTCGCTTGTTCCTTGCATATTGGTAAAGCATTTTCCAGCTTAGCACCTTCATATTGGGTGCCAGGGACTAGATTTATCCTAGAAAATGTACTTCATTTGCTAAATGGGCCACATTGGAGTCACTGCCTGAGTAGGTTTATGATAACCCATAGTCACTCTCCAAGATCTATCTGCTTAGTGCATAAACAAGAGGTAAGTTAAACAGGGATGTAATAGTAATTACCACCCTTGTAAACTTCGAATTTTTGATGATTTTAATCTCTGCGGTTCCCTGAAGGATGCGGTATTTCTTTTGCTTTATTATCCCGGTAAGGAGGGGAAGTTCAGGGTCTTTCACTTGGTCATTCCTATCACAGTAGCCCATGCTTCATGGTCAAGGAGCCATTGTGGGAATTCTATCACTGATCAAGTATATTTACTCCAGTAATGCATTCAAAAACTGCAAAATAACGATAGGGTAGGTCCTTCGATTTACTGGGCTCACTGTGAAATGGAAGAGACCAAAACCTCATGCATCACTTGACCACAATAGACTTTACTTTGACTGGTAGACAGTGGCATTTTAGGTCCCTAGGATTTAGTGGAACTCTACCTTTTCAAAAGTAGAAAGGTAAAAATTGCTGAGGGAACCAAAGCAAGTAAAATGTGTATTATGATTTGTTTGCAGCTTCAATATCCTACTGTGCCTCTAAGAGGAGCATCCGTAGGGGGTAGTTAAGGGAGAAGAGCTGAAAGAATGGAATTCTCCATGGGTGGTGGTCTTTTGCAAAAGGTAATTTCTTGAGAGCTTATAGTTGTGTTGGGAGAGGGTTTGGAGGAGGATTTTTGTTTCCACCCATTCTTAATGGCCTCAAATCTGGCTCGAAATGAGGAATCAGAAATGAACTTTATAATATTGAAAATTGTGTTTCAACTGTGCAACTTAACTTGTGCTGATAACAAACACATTTAGCACTTCAAAAGCATGAGAAACATCATTTTGAAGTGTGAAACATGCTGTGGAAATGAGGTGGTAGCTGTTTCTTTTTCTCATGAAAGAGAACTTTAGTCTGTAAAGAAATTTCAGATTTGTTTATTATTATTAAGGTAAAAATCTGAATATAGGCAATTCATTTGCAACAGTTGGATCTGTATGTATGGGATGTGCTTAGTTTAAACCATTTTAGTCATGTAGAAACTTTGAAAAAAGTTTTCAGCTCTGTATTAATCTGTTTGCATTGCTTATAACAAAGTACCTGAAACTGGGTGATTTATAAAGAAAAACTTACAGTTTCTGAGGCTGGGAAGTCCAAAATCTATCTGGTGGTGGCTACCAGAGAGAGAGAAATGGTGGAAGCAGAGAGAGAGAAAGAGACTCTCCTCTTCTTTTAAAGCCCTCAGAACCAAGCCCATGATCACTGTTTTCAATCCATTGACTATAGAATGGTCCTACAATCCAGTCACCTCTTCAGGGCTCCACCTTTCAATCACCATAAGAGGATTTCCCACCCTCTTAACAGTCACAGTGGGTGCTAAGTTTCTAATACATAAAACTTGGGAGACACAATTCAAGCTTCAATGAGTTTTGGGAGTACATGATTCAATCCACTACAATCTCCTGGTAACTAATCTTACTAGTTGCAAGTAAGTGAGAATACTTTATTACTTATTTTCTTTTACAGGCTAATAAAATAGGTTATTTGGTGGTGACAAATGAAATTTGATTTTAATTCTGTTCATGTCTTTATGTGAAATTCTAGAGAAATAGAAAAAACTGCAACCTAAGGCATCCAGTGGTGGTCAAGTTTTTATCCTCCCACCCTTTTTGGTCATATTGTAGTTTTTTTTCCCCCCTCTCCCATTTGTTTATTTTGGTACCTGTTCTTAAATCAAATTTTAAAAAGAGGCCTCTTTTCAGAATCACACATAATAATTTTTCTTACATGAACTAATATACTGTCGTTATTAATGGCATTGGTGTTCTGTGAGACATAAAAGATGTAGTTAAAAAATGCAAATAAAACAGGTTTTCTAGTAGAGTCTTGTCATATGGTTTGCAAAGACCTCATCATCAATTAAGCTAGGTCCCTCCTCAGTACAGATTTAGGCCTTTTGCAACTCACACCCACTATTTTCCCCTGTAACTGTAATAAGTCTTAGTAACTCCAATATCAATTTGGAATAATGAGCAACATTTAATTAATGTGCCAGGCACTATTATAAAGCACTTTTATATACATATTAAGCCATTTAATCCTCAGAATTGCCTTATGAGGTAGTACTGTTATTATTCCTGTTTTGTAGATGAGACTATTTGCTCAAAGTCACACAACTCAAAATCATCAGATCTGGGTTTTGAACTCCGGTTCCAGAGTCCGTATTCATAACTACTACACCAGTGGTTTTCAAACTTGGCTATATCTGGGAACTTTAAAAAATGCTGATGCCAAGGACACGAGCCCAACTAATTAAATTGGAATCTCTGGAGAGTGGCACCCAGGCATCTGTATTTTTAAAGCCTCCCCAGGTGGATTCCATTGTGCAAATTTGAGAACCATTGCTATACATCTACACTACTTAGTATCGTAGCTTCTAGTCACGTGGGCTTATTTAAACTAAAATGAATTAAAGTGAAATAAAATAAAAATTCAGTTTCTGTATCATGCTTGGTACATTTCAAGTGCTCCATAGCCCATGTGTGGCCAGTGGCTGCTGTATTGGACTGTCACTGCGGAAGTTCTGTTGGGCAGCGCTGCTCTACACCATGTGGCCATCCTCCTGTACCTCATGACCTTTATTGCTGTTCTTTATAGTGGTCCACTGACATGGCTAAGCCCTGGGCCTTTTCACCCACTTGAACTTGACCACTTTGCAAAATCTTTTAACTTGTCAGTCTCTCTTTGTCCAGAGCCTCCTATCCTGTCCTCTCTCTAGCTCGTTTATTTAGTCAACCTCTCCACCAACCTATTTTCCCACTGTGGACCTACTCCAGGCTTCATTTCTATTTTCCATTCAAGTGTGGCCCCCATGGTGTTCTGGACATCCCCTCCAATGTCTTCCTTTCTTTCTCCTTTCTTGCCACACTCATGGTGGGCAGCTCTCTTGCTGGATATGAAGCCTTTTACATTCTCTGCTCCTTCTGTCCCATTGCTGTTAGAGAAAATCATCTGTCTTTTGACAGATGTCAGCATAATTTTTCAGTCTCATTTGGAAACTCAAATCTGGATGGCAGTCCTTTTACTCTTCCTATACAGCTCTCTTTCCCTCCATAGCAGCTGTTACAGGTCAGTTAGTTCACTTGCTGATATCCTGTTCTTTTCACACTGCTCAGCCTCGGCAAATGATTGGGAGGCAACGTTGCATAAACTCTGTACTTTCTCCCTCCACCCCTCCGCCCCCTTTTTTTAAAGTGATCAGTCCCTTTTTATTGGCTCTACAGTCCCTCCACCTTTATTCCTTCCCTCATTTCACAGGAGAGGTTCTTCTCCTTTCTAAGGGTCACCTCTCCAGTTGGTTTTCTGAACCCCATCTTCATGTACCAGGACTTTGCTCAAGTCTCTCCTGTCCTAAAAAAAAGTGTTTTCTTGATTATGCATCTCCCTAAAATGATGTCCTTATCCACCTCTTTTCCTGTTTTGACAAACTTCAGTGTTTTTCAACTTTCTTCAGTCTGGCTGTCACACCTGCCAGTCTGCTGAAGCCATTTCCTCTGTGTCATCACTGACCTCCAGACACTGATCTGAGCTCTGTGTGCCCTTCCAAGTTGTTGCCCCTGCTTTCCTGAAACCGTCTTTTCTTTTGGGGGCTATGATACTGTACTCTCCGCCTTCTCCTTTTTGCTCTCCAGTTATTTCCCAGAGTCTGCTGCATATGCTTTGTCTCCCCATAGCCCCCGTCACACAAAACTGCAGTTACTTAGGAAGATTTGGATCCAGTCTTAGTCATGTCTTCTTCATTTAAAACTCCTCAGCATCAAGCCCAGTGCTTGGTGCTAACATTGTACTTAATAACATTATTGAATGGAATGAGGTGCTAGCGAGATTCTGTACAAAGATTAAACAGCTTGTTTGGGAATGCCTTGACATGCGTTTTTGATTTGCACATATGTGGTCTGAATGACAGGTGGAATCCCTAGTAGATGTTTGGGAGTTCACTGTTGAGGTTCATTTTCTCTCTCCACAAAACACTTGAACATTTCGTTGGTATCACTGTCACGTTCCTCATCACAGAGTGTCTTGCTTTGCAGATTTGCCCTGTACTAGCCCCCTACTCCCACTCCACCAAGCTGACTTCCCATGTTCCCTGCAGAGGGATGATGGGACTTCCAGATGCTCTAGGTTTTATCTGCAGCTGAGAAACATTCAGAATTATTGTGTTTTTAATTACACTTATTTGCTAACAAAATGGCTTTCCATAAAATAGCTTTTGGTTTTGGCCACATTATTATTTGTCATAACTGAAAATGATTGATTTATATAGAAATTTATGAGGAGTATGTTCATAGAGATACAAAGAGATATAAAATATGAAAGCTGTGGCTTTTGAGGAGTTTGTTAGCTGGTAGGAAAAGACCATCTGTGTACTGTTTAATTCTCATACAGGTATGGTGTGATCAGTGGACAAAAGTGAGAGGTTTCACAGAAGGTTTCATGAAGGAGATGGCTGGGGGAGAACCTTGAGGGGTGAGTAAGGATTTCAGTTGACAGAGACTCGAGTGAGGACGGGCAGTTCAGGTGCAGGGAGTAGCATTGATAACAGTGGGAAAGTGTCGCACGTGTTGGCTTATATTAAGTATTTGAGTTTGGTTGGTGTGAGGGCATGTTGGGAGATAAACATGCAAGGATTAATTGAGCCATGTAATAGAGAAGCTCAAATGCTGACCTAAATGGTGCAGATGCAGTAAGTTGTAGGGAGCCTTTAAAGGTTTTATGTCAAAGAAGGGATATGAGGATTGGGTCCCAAGAAGATGCATCTGGCAGCAAGCAATAAGTTGGGTTCATTGGAGGGTTCGAAGCAGGGCACCTGTAGCTGGGTGGTGGAAGACACTGGGATGTCCCTTTACTGTGTACCCGACTCTGATTTGAGACTGAGACTGTGGCCTTTGGCTGCTCAGCTGCTTAAACTTAAGCTTTTCTCTAAATTTCTGCTAGTTCAGTCTTTCTCTCACTGCTCTATTCCACAAGTGTTAGATTATGTTCTAAATGGATGTGCAAAGGTCAGGCAGTGAAAGGGAGGAAGAAGAGAAGTCGGTTACAAAGTGAATAATTATAAGCTGCGTGAAGGTCTGAAAGCGTGTGTAATATAAACACAGTTCTTAGGTGAGTCCATGTAATGGCTCTGAGATGCTCAGGAAGTCCTGCCTGTAGGATATGGAGTTGTCAGGGAAATGAAAATCTGTAACTAAAATGTGAGTACTAGCCTAAATTCTGCATTTTAATAAGCAGCTATGAATTATCCATACTGCCTGGGGAATTGCTAGGGTGCTCCTCAGTTCTTTAAAATTCAACCTATTTGGGGGCCGGCCCGGTGGCGCACTGGATAAGTGCGCCGCTTGGGAAGCGCGGCGGCGCTCCCACCCGAGGGGTCGGATCCCACATACAGACCGGTTCCGCTCACTGGCTGAGCGAGGCGCGGGGGCAACGCCGAGGGTTGCAATCCCGTTGCCGGTCCCCGGTCCGGTACGGGGGCAACACTGAGGGTTGCGATCCGTTGCCGGACACGGAAAAAGACAAAAAAAAAAAAAAAATTCAACCTATTCGTTCTGCATTTTCGTCACCCTTTAACCCACCATTGATTTTCTACCATCAGTGCAAATGTCAACACAGTGAAACAGGCAAATAAAATCTTAGTATTATTACAAGTGTGATTTTAACTTCATGGATTCCTTTAATGGATCACTCTTTGAAAATGCTAGGGTATGTGTGTGTCTCTGTCCATCCGTCCGTCCATTGGTTGGTTATTCCAGCCCACTTGGGTGGCTAGGTGGTGCCGACTACTTGTAGCTTTCAGGTGCTTTGCTGTTTACTGTTCCTCACAGAACTATGTGTAGGTCTTAGCACTGGTGGTTCTATCGTTGTTCCATTTTAGGACACAGTTGGTTTACTGGCTTTGTGCCCAATTGTGGTTTGGGGTTAGGGTCAGATATACAGCTAGCTATTCAGACTGTAACAGTTAAAATTCCAAATATTGGGCACCCACCCCCAGATTCTCTTCTCTGATGTTCAGGAAGCTGTAAAGAACACTGGGTATTTAAGAATCCATGTAGATATACTTTTTTCAAAGGCATGGCCCAGTGAGTCTCAGAGGGGATTTCTGTGGCTAAAACTTGTGTTGACTGATGAAACAGAGAAATGATGATTTGCAAGTTTTGTTTTGCTAAAATTTAGTTTTGTTTATTTTAGCTTATGACTGTAAAATAACAGTAAATATTATAAAGTGTTGACACTCTTGTACATTTTTGCAGTGTGAAAAACTGCCATGTTTCTGCTTATGAACTCCTGGGGCTAACGTTTTTCATGAGAACTAGAAGCAATTATTTATTCTCACAGTTTGACTTGTTTCTATTTATTAACCTCTAGGCATTTTATAAGTTCTTTCTCATTTGGTTTCTTTTGTTAGGTAAGAGTATACAATTTACCTAACTTTAAAGTATCTTTTCTACTAGATGTTTTGATGAAAATACAACACATGGTTATATCTGTGTAAATAAATGATGTGGCATCTAAAAACATTGGCAATCTTGGAAAGAAAAAGCAAAAGTAATTGTGGATTGTGTGGGCAACAGTCTTGTTCCTAGTATTTCTAGTAATCTAAGATTTCTGGGTTAATGTATTGACCTCTCTTCCTTATCAATGAAATCAATGAACTGTATACAATTCAATTCACTCTTTAAAAATTAAAAAAAAATACTGCTTAAATTTTAAAATACATAAGTGTTTATACTGGAAAATTCGGAAAATGCGGAAGGGTATGTAACAAGATAAAAATCATCCCAGGTTGCCTGGGTGTGTGTATAAACATAAATACACATACATACAGTAAAAGGGCATTAGGTAATGTTCTGGGATGATGGAAATGTTCTCTATTTCTTACTGGGCTTTTGGTTACATGGGTATGTACATTTGTCAAAACTCACCAAACCATAATCTTAAGAAGACTTGTATATTTCACTCTATAAAAATTATACTGAAATACAACAACAACAACAACAACAACAAAATGCAAATCATCTTACAATCTCAGTACCCACGGACAACCATGATTAACATTTTGTATATTTCCTTCTAGTCTAATATGTTTTTCTTTTATTGAGATCTTATTGTGTATAGAGTACTGTAGCCTACTTTTAAAAAATTAATATGTCGAGCATTTTTGAATATCATTAAATAATGTAAAACATAGTATTTAATAAATACATAAAGCTTTAAAACAGAGTGTTTAATAGCAACTGTATGCCCATTATTGAAATGTACCACAGTTTTATATAATCAGTTCCCTATTATTGGATATTTAAGTTAAAATTCTTCACTTCTGTAAATAAGGCTTGCAAACTTAGTTTCACAAAACTTTTTCTTTGGCTCTGGATGTTTTGTGGGTCAGTTTACTCTAATTTGGTTCAATTAGTTTAATTCAAGAACCCATGCTTGAGGGACCATTGGCATGAGCCACTCCACCTATGCTTCTAAAGGAGCCTTTTAGCAGGTTGGCCATGTAAAGTGAGATTGAAATGAAAATAGTAATAAAGTCTTTATTGTAGGTAAGTATTTTGTGTCTCAGGAACTGTACATTTTGGCAGAATAAGATTATATTTGGGTAAAGGAGGAAATAATATGATCATAGTTACCATTTACTGAGACTTCTTATGTGGCAGGTACCATTTTAAGATATTTATCTTCGTTATTTCACAATGGCTCTGTGAAGTGGATATTATTAAAAAGAAAATTCAAATACTAAAGAAGTAGATTCCATCAGTTAAGGATCCACCAGAGAAACAGAACCAGTACGAGATACCTATTAAGGGATTTATTGCAAGGACTCGGCTGATGTGATTGTGGGGGCTGGCTAGGCAAGTCTGAAATCCATAGGGCAGGCCCTCAGGAAGGGCAGACTGGGACTCCCAGACTTGAGTTGAGCTGCTGTCCACAGGTGGAGTTTCTTCTCCTGGGAATCCTCAGTTCTGCTCTTCAGGCCTTGTAACCAATTGAATCAGAACCACCCACATTATCTAGGATAATCTTTTACTTTAATCACATCTACAAAATACCTTCACAGAAACACCTAGATTAGTGTTTGACAGAAGAATGAGGGAATAGAGCTGAGCCAAGCTGACTCAGAACTATCAGACAGAATAGTTTAATGGAGTACCCATCCCCGCTGCGGCAACAACCATAAACAAGTCTTGCCTCTTCCACATCTCCATCTGCTTCTCCCCTTCTTATTTTATTTTGAAGCAAATGCCACTCATCTTATCTTTTGATCTGTAAATGTTTCAGTAAGTTTGTCTCTAGTCCAGTGCTGTCCAATGGCCTTTTTTGTGATGACAGGGGTATTCTGTATCTGTAGTCACTAGCTACATGTAGCTATTGAGCACTTGGAATATGACTAGTGAGACTGAGGAACTGAATTTTTACTTTTAATCTTAAATACTTTAAAGTTAAATAGCTACATGTGGCTAGTGGCTATGGTATTAGAGACTGGAGCTTTAAAAGCATAACCATGATATTATTATCTAGCCAAAAGTTTAATAGAAATTCCTTCATATTATCAAATGTCCAATCAGTTTTAACACTGCCAATTGTTTCATAAGTGTGATACATTGTTGTGTATTTTTAAATAGTTTGAATCAGAATATGGGTAAGAGCTATACATCACAATTGGTTTTTGAGTCTGTTTTAAAAAAAACGGTAGGTGCTCTCTTTGTTTTGCTCTTTATTTGTTGAAAAAGCTGGGTTATTTATCCTTGCTAAATACTGTGTCCTACTCATTTTATAGATGACTTGGTGAAGGTTCAGTTTGGTAAGCTGAGTTCAAAGCCAGGTCTGACCCCAGCACCTGAGCTCTTAACCTTTCCTGAAATGATGGTAGTGGTGGTGGTGATGGAGATGACAGTGATGACGACAGTGGTAGTGGCAGTGATGGCAACAGCAGTGACAATATGGCTAAAATTGAGTAATTGCTGTGTGCCGGGCACTCCTGAAGTACTTTACATATATCCACTCATTTCTTCTTCACAATTGCCCTATGGTGTAGATGTTGTTATTATTCCCGTCTTCTAGTTGGGGTAAGTGACTTCCCCAATGTCACACAGCTAGTGAGTACCAGAATTAAGATTCAAATCCAGGCAGTGTAGATCCAGAGTCTGAATTGTGCTACATTGTCTCCATATTGTGTTTCTTATTAAACACAAGGGATAAGAGATTCTTTTTTGGTACAACTATTATTTGTCAATTAAAAAAGAAAAGAAATTTATTTTTGGCTGCCTCTTAGGAAACTGGACACGTTTGAAATTTGACCAAGTGTTTATCCAGGCCTGTTGGGAGAATGGAATCATTTAATGCTTCAAAGCACTTGAGAACCCTAATGTAAAAGACTATTATGGAAGTGTTTACTTGTCTGTAAAGTCAGCTGTCTGTTGTTCCCAGATTCTTATTTGTGCTTTGTGTGTCAGTTGCTTTTAAATGGAATCTATTCCTACAGGCCATGTGCTGAATATGACACTTTTACTTAAAGTCAGTTGTGCATTATAGAAATCCTCTAAGAAACCTGCTTAGAAACTATTCTGTCCAATGAACTTTGTGTAGGTTCTAGGTTATATTTCTGTTCTGGGTCATGAGAGATTTGTTTGTGCTGACAAGATTGCTGAAATGTGCTGTTGGTAATGAAGGCCTCAAATGTAGCAACTTATTACAAGCCTGAATTTTCCTGGAAAAACTGGAATCTTTCTATTTGATTTGCCAATCTGCTGACTGAATAAAAGCAAACCTGTGCAAGTCTCAGTGGCTGCCCCCTCCTCAAGTACACCCCTTCAGATCTGACCTTGTCACTTCCTCAACCCAGCTGGCTGCGGAGCCAGTTGCTCCTGCTGCTGGCTGCTGCTTCAGCTCAACGTGCCAAGGAAGAATAGATACCTCCAGCTCCAGTTTGTTTCACAGGTTTGGATTAAGCTGGTACCTAACACAGCATGTGGGGAAATTGGCCTGGCTGATGAAAGGGACTGGAGAGGGTGCCTGGTACTATGGCAACTCCATAAAATCTACTGCTAGGGCACCCACTGTCAGGCCTGCTTGATACCTCAAACCCATCACAACGGCTTGTGCTGAGCAGTTTCTTTGCAGTAAATGCTTTAGAAAAGTTATCAGCAAAGACCAGTGATAAGATAAGGTGTATTTCATATTTCTACAATTCAGTGGAAGGAGAGAGGGGAAGGAATAGGGAAAAGGAAGAAAGAGGGAAGGGAAGGAAAGGTAAGGTGATTGGTGGGCAGCTGGGATGTCCTGTGTCATTTCCCCCACTCATGGTTGTCTTATTGTACACATCCTATGGAGTATCTCTCTGTTACCCAGTTATCTCCTCTTTCATGAAAATAGCTACTTATTAACTTCTCTTTTTAAAAAGTAGAGTTTTTAATAGCTTATAGGCTGTCTTCCAAGAATGTACTTCTGACAGAGTTTACAGTTTCTAATTGCATGGTGTTTCATGAATTATCTTGATTCCTTCTATAGGCTGAAATAGTTTTAGTTGGATTTAAATATAGATATTTGAAGGAAGTTTTCCACTTTTAGTTTGCACCCTTAATACTGTTACACTGTCTTCACATAAGCTAAGATCATATAAAAAATTTTTGGTTACCGTGCAAACAAATTTTTCAGTAATTTTTTGGATACAGGGCTCTATCTTTAAAGTGTCCAGTTTTTCATGGCATGTAGTAAGGATGAACAATATAGCTTTTAACATTTAAAATTACTTCCTTTCGGGATTGTTGGATGTGAGCCATCATGAAGATGTTTCTAATGGCTTACCTGCCTTACTCATTTGTGAAGTTATGAAATCGGTATTAGGGAATCCTGTTGTTGTGATATTTCAGTTGACAGTTTAAACATCAGATACTTTAAAGCTATGTTTGATGACCTCTGATATTAAAATTATTTTCTGGACCAATAGAGCCAAATGTGTGTGTGCACGCACACACACACCCCCACACACAAAATGTGCATTTGGAACCTTATTTATTGAAGAATTGGTTGTGAGGGAAGTAAGCAACATTAGTATCAGTTTCAAGTTGGAAGGTTAATGCATTATAACGGAATACAGTGAATTGTATGTGGGATTTTTGGAAGTGTTAAGGATTCATTCAACAAATTCAATTAAACTTTATTAGGTGTTCTATGTACTAGGCTCAGGGAACAGGGCAATTAATTTAAAAAAAGTCCCTGTTGCTATCAAGCTTACTTTTTGGTGGGAGGAGACCAATTAAACAGTGAAAAAAATTAGTATACAATAAATGTTAAGAAACATAAAGTAGGGTGAAGAGGATAAGAGTGATGGGGTATAGGAAGGATTGCTATTTTAGAGTTACGGTTGGGGAAGGCCTTTTAGATAAGGTAACATTTGAGCAGAAGAAACCTAAATGAAGTAAGAAGCAAACCATGTGGCTATTTGATGGAGGGAAAGAAAAAATCCCTACACTGTGAACAGTAGAAGGCCCTGGGGTATGAGTAAACGGATACTTATCTATGAATAATATTTGAGATCATATTAGAACTGAGTGAATGTTTTGGGCTTGCTGTCTAAATTGAATCTTTATCCAGGCTGTAGGTGTAGGAGTAAGGTGTGCATCTCTTTAAGTGGATCATTTGCATCACAAAATAAAATGGGTGGGAACACAGTGTAGTTACATCAGAACTAGTGAAGGTAAAAGGTAAAAATAAAACCTTAACATGCTGTTATACATAAATTAAAAAATTGATGTTAAATACTATAGAGCAGGGATCTGTTTTTATTACTATTTAATCTTTATATGAGAACTAGAAAGTCTTTTCATATTTACAGAAGCAATCTCCTCCAGGCTTCCCACCCTTCTTAAACTGGTGGCCAGAGCGTGAGGTAGAGAGCCAGGTAAGAGAGAGGTCAAGGTAAAATGCTGCAGCAGTGGTTCCCAAAATGTGGTCCCTGGACCTGCAGCACCAACATCACCTGGGAACTCATTAAACACGTATTCTTGGGCTCCAGCCCAGACCAACTGAACGGGAGACTCTGGGGGTGGGGCCATCAGCGGATTCTGATGCACCCTGAAGTTTGAGAACCACTCTGCTATAGAAAGGACAAGTTAGATAAGGGCCAGAAATCCTCATAGGCATTTCTAATCAGGCAGTTCTTTGTCCACTTCCATTGCCCCCTCCATCCTTTGCAGTCTTGCTTTTGTCCCCAACACTGCTGGAAGTGCTGTGAGTGTGCAGGCCCCCCAACCCCCACCACTCCCGCCAACTTTTCTCATGCTCCTGTGAGCTTTGGCTCCCTGGAAAGTGCACTGGGCCCTAATCTACAGTTCTAGGTTCTGTTCCAGCTTCTACCTCTTAACCAGCTGGGTGAGGCAATGTGAATAGTTAACTAGTCTAGACCCTAGTTTTTCTTCTGTAAACCTAGAGTAAGATTTGCTAATCACTAAAAATTCTCCTTTATTAGGTTTAAAGTTATTTTTTGTATTTTCTTAAATATTTATGCATTTAAAATTTATAAATTTATTCATTTGTTTAAATATATTTATTTGTTACTCTGTTGTTAGCTACTCAGATTTATGCATGTTATCTGTGGTTACCAACATATCATTTATTCCCATAATAATGGAGCCAATTTATTCATGGGGTCAGTGCTGTGAGACATTGACCTTGCCAAAGAGCCTGACACCTTCATTTAAAACCTATCAGCAGTGTGATAGCCAGTCCTGATGCAGAACTTGTGTATGAGGTTTGATGATTGGAATCTCATCTTTTGACAAGGAACACAGCCACATTTGAAACGCTCCTGTGGTGTGAGTCCTTCTTTCTTTACTGGCACCTAAATCCAGTCATCAGGCCTGTTGATTTTCCCTGTAGCGTCTTTTGCGTCCTTTTCCTTCTTCCCCTTCACTTTCCCCCTCCCTGTCACTTCCTTTCATTTAACAAATGTTTTCTGAGTGTCTCCTGCATGCTAGGGAGTGCACCAAAAGGGCCTGGAGATAAAGTGTGAGCATAGCAGGAAAGGCAGGGAGATTGAGTTGATACTCCAGAGCAGGGAAAACCTTTTCTGTAAAGGATTAGGCAGTAAATATTTTAGGCTTTGTGGGTGATAAGCTCTGTTGCAACTATTCGACTGTGCCGTAGCCGCAGACAATATGCAAAACAGTGGTTGGACCTGTGTTGCTCTAAAAGCTTAGGTGGTGGCCAGATTTGGCCTATGCACTATAGTTTTACAACTCTGTTCTAGAGGGTGAGGAAGGCCACGAACACAATCTGTGTGTGTGTGTGTGTATCGAGTTGTGATAAATGGTATGAAGGAAGTAAAGCAGTGTGAAGAGACTGAGGAAGGCGTGTGTGTGTGTGTGTGTGTGTGTCCATCCTTTTTTACACAGGAAGCCTCTGTGATCTTCAGACTGTAGGGAAGCAAGCCATGGGACACAACGGTGCCTGGAAGAGTCTTCCTGGCAGGGGGTCACAGGTGCAGTGACTTCGGCATGGCAGCATATTGGGCTTGTTCAGGAAACAGCAGGGAGCCAGACTAGCTGGAGGGGCCAGGCAGGAGCAGCAGGGAGTCTGCGGCAGTGCCAAGAGAAAGGCTGGTAGGGGTTCAGTAGCACTGTGGAGGTTGGAGGGCTCAGAGAGGCCCATTGGCTCGGGCAAAGGAAGCGGTTGGGTTCTCTTGGAGAACAGATTAGATGGATGGTTGGGGGTGTGAGGAGCTGAGGTGGCTAAAGTGGGCTTTGAACGTCATGCCAAGGAGTTCTGACTTCATGGGCAAGTTTACAAGGAGAACAACACTGTCTACTTGCCTTTTAGAAAAGGGGGCAGGTGGCTGCATGGGGAGTGAGAGGTGGGGGGTGGGTGGGAGGAGGGACTAGGCCGTGACCTAAGAGGAGGGGATGGATCAGGAGAGACCTTGCACTCAGGGGATGGAGGCCTCTTTTGTCTTCTGCCTCCAGTTGTGCCTTTGTTCCTTCCACTCCTTCCTCAAGGAATGCCTGCTCATGATCTTTGTGTTCAAGAAATGGCCAAAAGCTTCCTTCTCTGAGAAGACGTTCCTGATTAGTCTAATTAAAAGAGCCTACTTTCTGCCTCCAATTCTCATAGCATCTTCCTCCTGGCACTTCTCTTACAATATGGGTCAGATAGGACTATTTGTATACATGCCCTTTTCACTTTTTATGTATTGTAACACTTGAGGGCAAAGGATGCTTTAGTGATATTGGGATCCTGGTATATAGTGTAATAGGGAAGATAAACTCAGGAGTTATGCAGTCCCAGCATTGACTGTGTGACCTTAGGTAAATTACTTGTCTGTGAAAAGACATAGGAGTATTACCAGCCTCACTGGGCCCTTGTGATGCCTGAGACAGGGCCAGCATGTTTTAAGTGTTCAATAAATGTTAGCAGTTATTAGTGGCATTAATGTTACATTACAACAGTATTGAACACAGTGCCTGGCATATACACTAGTAGATGCTCAACAAACATTGATTTACAGAGGGAATGTGGTACAGATAGAGTTTATGGTAGATGGATACAAATCAGCCTGAATTGTGGCAAAGCTGACTCTCATGGGTGGCTTTGGTCTCTGTAAAGATCAAATTATAAGATTTCAGAGAAACTTACAAATAGGTAGATATCTTAGAAAGATATTAATTACAGAAGAAAGGCTGATAAAGTTTTATTTATACATGGGTGAGGAATCTCTGTACCACATGCATTATCAGTATTAATGATCAAATGTTCTTGCATCTACACAATCTGCACAACACAGGATCAAAAGACAACACTGAAAGACAGTAATTAATGTCAACAATGCATATTGCTTTCAGACTGAGAGAGCTGTTTTGTTTGGGTTTCTCAGTGGCCCTGTGAAGTAACTACAAGTAGGTGGTATTTGTTGTCTTATGAGCAAGGTGTGTGAACAGACTCTGAAAGGGAAGCCTCTCATGAAAACATGCTTTTGCTATAGAAAGGTCAGAAATTGTTTTTAGATATGACCTTGAAAAAGTTTAAAAACATGTGATATTATCCATGTTTTTAAAATCCAAATACCTCTGCAATGCTTGTCAACTCTAAAAGCTGCCATTTACTCATTATTTTTGCAACTAGAAATCTTTTTAACTTTCTGACTTTGTACTCAGTGGTACAGCCACCAAGGCTTTGGACACTGTGGTCGCTTCCTTGCTGTACTTCTGCTACCCTTCTTAGCTTTCTGATCTTGCATTTGGAATCAACTCAGTGGTAAGCCCTGATCATAGGGCCCCACCTGACCACAGAGGGACCAGGAAGTCCTCCACTGGGAAAATGAGGGTATCTCAAAATGTTCATGGAGAAATAGCATTGAAAGATAATATGAATCTATCCATGAACTTTTTGAAGTACCCTCATATTTGGTGAACATCACATAGACCATCACAGTAATAGTATAGGGAAGAGAGTCACACCACTTTGAAACATTTTTTTTCTTTTTTTGGAATGAGGAAATCAGAAATCCGCCTTCATTTCTGGAACAGGTGAAAGGAGAATGCCGTAGGCCTCATACCTCACACCCTGGAATTCAACTTACCTGCCCCGTAACATGCAGAAAAGATTGCCTCACCCCACCCAGCCCCAAACAGCCCACTTTGAAGATTCTTGACGTGTATTTTCTAAAGCGACAGTGTGTATAGGCTCACTTCCCTAGGTAATTGACAACCGTGCCCTTCAGGTTGTGTTTTGGTTGCTTAGCTGCTTAGTACATTGCTATGGTTCAGGCAATTCTAGCCCAAACTCTGCTTTTGCTACGATTATGTAGGGGTTTCCTCTACCCCTCCTCCATCCATTTTTGTTCTAAAATGAACTTAAAATTTGTGCTGTCTAGATTTGCCACAATTCTTTGAACTCCTAATGTTTGTCTGCTTTCTAATCCTCCTCTGTGTCTTCACTCAGTGTTTTCAAAACCTCTTAGGGCTGGAGGGCCCTTTCCTTTTCTTCCCCTTCATCCAAATCCTTGTCATGTATTAAGACTCATTTCCTCCAGGAAGCCTCCCCCCCA